>NC_058412.1:69244857-69439261 GCF_002201575.2 Neomonachus schauinslandi
TTTTTTTTTTTTTAATATATTCCCTTTCTTTTTTTTTTTTTTTTAAAGATTTTATTTATTTATTTGACAGAGAGAGAGAGACAGCGAGAGCAGGAACACAAGCAGGGGGAGTGGGAGAGGGAGAAGCAGGCTTCCCGCGGAGCAGAGAGCCGGATGTGGGGCCCTATCCCAGGACCCTGGGATCATGACTTGAGCCGAAGGCAGATGCTTAACGACTGAGCCACCCAGGCGCCCCTCTTACTAGTCTTTTACCTCGATTCATATGTTCATGCACAAGGAAATCATGGGTAACCAGAAGGATTGGGGAGCTGCATAGGATATTCTTTAATCACACAATGCCAGAAGCTCATCCTTGAGGTACTATTAAATGAGAAAATCCCAATGGTCAACTCAATACTAAAAATAAGCGTAGCTGTGTGTTGGCTCATCCACATTTGTTTTTCCATTCACCAAAGTCAGGGAAATACGAACACTCCAGCAATGACAGCAAACACCAGTAATAACTTTTGCTTGCAACAGAAACCACCCCTGATTTGTTTTTGTCTTTGTTTTACTTTTCATGGGTACCTTCTATAGTTATGCTCTTTTCAGTGTTAATTTTCTTCATCTGTTTCTGTTCCCTCTTCTAGCTCTGTTATTTTTGTAGAAGGATGAGAATTCTCTGTGCTTATGTTTGGTCTTTTTATTTCCCCCCAAACCTTTTATCTCCGCTCTCTCAGTCTCTTTAATATAGGTATATGTAAGGCTGGCCTGATCACTTTTCAGATTTATTTGGTGCAATGCAAGAACGTTAACTAGAATAGAGGGGAGGGCTATTTCAGTGTTATTTGTACCAAATAAAGTCAAGGTTTCAAAAAGAAGTGCATTACCTTAACCATGAAATTTTCAAAACATTCTTATAAGAGTATATAATAAGAAGAGATACAAATAGATATTTTCTGTAGTTTTTGTGGCTGAGCATTATTTTCTTAATCTTTGTATTTTTATAAGAAATAAAATGTGTTTTTCAACTTATTCAAACTTTTATATCCATGCAAAGTTCTGTGGTTTTTTTTAATGTTTCCCTTCTCCCTTTCTTCTTCCTTTCTTCCTTCCTTCCTTCCTTCTCATCCTCCCTCTGAAAATACATTAAGAAATAAGGAAAATTGGACAAAAATGTAATGGAACACTCAGAATAACAGCAGTGTGCTACAAATCAATAGCAATTACTTGGATAATAATGCCACTTGTACTATTAACATAAAACACTTTTAATTGTGGGCCAAGGTGAATCTAATGAGATTCCAGGTTGGAGACCAGTTGATGCAGGGATGAATTGCTGGGTGTGAAGTTTAGCTAAGCAGCCAGACTATCATACCTTATGTCTGTGAATAGATACTCCAGACTCAAAACCCATTACTGAGTATGTCTTCTGAAAAATGTATCCGATTGCCTGAGTCCCTTTCAGATATACCATTTGTTCAAGCCTGGGGTTCACTGCCCTGACAGCAGGATGATTTTACACCTCTGTTCCAAAACTGAGAGGAATTAATTGATCAGATGTGGACATGTGATTTCTATGTCTGACTCAGAGACCATTGGTTTCCTTCATTTGATGACAGCTTTGGAGCAAATCATGGCCCCCTCATGAATTGTATATTTTATCTTTACTTACAGACTTGACTTGAAAATTTTCAAAGGAGAATCAAAAGACTTTTGCAACAAACATAATGAAAATATGATTACAATTATAAAAATATTACTAAAAATACGACAAAGTACTTGTCACTTAAATATGATAAACTCTTCATGCCTTTCTACATGTTTGTAGATGTATTAAACAGCAAATTAATGGATTTGCTACATATATTGTAGCTCCTTTGTGTTTATAGCATCCCACATATTTAAAACTATCTTTGAATCTTGACCTGTATTTGAGAATAATTTCTGTATTATAGTATAAAAGTTGATAATGGAGTAAAAGTATTATTGATCACCCTTGACCATCTGAATGAGTTTGTTCTACTTGAGCGAATTACAAAGGGCACAAAGATATACCTTCCTTAAAATTCACTTTTTTAGTGAAAATTGTAAAGTCAAAGAGAACAGATCCGTTAAATGATGATCGACCTAATCAAAATGTATCTGGACAAGGCACTAATCAAAGTATTGACTGTTTACCAACCACCTGCCAAATGCAGAGTGCAGCTGCCTTTCTCAGGTGTCTAATTTATGTCAGTCACTCAGTGAAAGTCTCTGATGATTGATGAATGTTTAATGTACGTTTATGATCGGCAGCCTCTACTATAAAACATCTCTGTACTGGAGAAGGCAGCCAGGAGGGGAGACTATGTGTTGAGAAATGATTCTGAACCAAATTATTCTGGATGATAGTACTTGGACAGGGATAGTTCAAAATTGACCATCCAGGGCTCACTGGAGACCCCTGCTTGCTTGGAGGGTACAAGACAAGGCATGCATTCAGTGGCCCAAGACAGAGACCCTCTCCCCTCCTTCTATCCCATCTGTTACTGATTTTATCTTCTAAATGACTCTAGAATGCAAGAGGAAAAATCCATTTTTTTTTTTTTCTTTCTCGTCTTCATCTTCTCCCCTGGTACAGGTCATAATCACAGTATCGTCTCAAGCAGACTCCTAGAACCACCAGTAATATTTCTAAAATGACATTTTATTTTCCTGCTTACCACTGCCCAGTACCTGACCCCCACCTTACCTTCAGGATGGTCCTCCTTTTCTAGACCCACAAGGTGATCACTGAGCCTTTTTACCTCACCAGCCCCATCTCTGCCTCACCCTGTCATTGTCCTCCGCAATCTTCTTCACACTCGTGAACTTCTTGTCGTTCCTAGAATGTGCACTCCGTAGGACTTGGCACAAGTTATTTCCTCAGCAAGTTTCTTCATTTCTTTCATTTCTACTCATTTTCCAGGCTTCAGTTCAGATGCTGCTGCCTCAAGAAAGCCTTGCCTTCCTGCTTCCCACCGTGCAAGTGATATGCCCTTCCTATGTGCTTCCAACGCATTTTTACCTTTATTTAGAATTGTTTGGATTGCTAAATTACTTGTCAAGCCATCAGCCTCTGTGTGAGAATGAAGGTTGTCTTCTGAACCAAGAGTGATGCTAATCTCTATGACCAAGCAGAATGCCAGGTCCTGGGAGAACACAGAATAGCAGTCCTTAGGACCAAGCACAGTAGCAGGGTTTTAGCCATTGTCAGAAATCATGGGTGGCTTCTTCCTTCAGGCCAGGGCAATTTTGCAGCCTTTTAACATTAACAGAGAATGAGAAGTGTTAGGATAAAAAGAAACACACTGACACATTACAAAGGTTTTCAGCTGCCCCTTTTATTCCCTACCCAATAGATTATTATACAGCTTACAGATATTTCCACATGCAGTTCAACTTTCTGTTTGTGAAATCTCTTTTGTTTGAAATGTTCAAGCAGACCAAGGGCACACAGCCTTTTTTTTTTTTTTTTTTAATTATTCTTTTTGGAAGTAGGATGGGGAGGCAAGTGCAGAGGGAACTGACCTCAACTAGGCATCTGCTTGTAAGAAAGAATGGTCTGGTCCCTGTTTGAAACATGGCTGGAGGCAGAAATGAAATTCAGTCACAATCTCTTTCCTCATTTAAGGCGGGTTCAATGGGCAGGTCCCTCTTTACCTTTTAGGTAGAACAGTCAAAAAGTAAGCTGTTGCTTTTTTTTTTTTCTGGATTAAGTTTGCAAAATGAATCTTTGTACACATTATAGATGGAATTCATTTCAATAATGCCAAGTGTAACTTTCCAAGAAAGATACACACATACCTTAATCGATAATGAAAAGTTATAATGTTCATTTCCATATTTGTCCTAGAAGAAAAGGAAAATAAAAATCCTTAACTATATAATGAATGAAAGAGGACATGAGATCTGAAATAGAATATTTGGAGAGATCACCTGGCACAAAGAGAGAGAATTCAAGACTTACCTGAATAAGTGTAGAGGCCAGCCTTCTCTTCAGTTCCTCCCAGCCATCTTGTAGCCTGTTACTCCCGAACTTACCCTCCCTGCCTACCTTCTATCTCCCTCCCCTGTTAAATTTCGTTTTGTCAGTGAGCCCTTCCCTGAAGACTCAGAATTTACAGTCACATCCACAATTTCCAAATCTCCCTGTCTCCTTACTGGTTTATTTTCCCCCCATAGGACAAAGTACCATCTACCTTACTACATTGCTTATTTATTCTGTTTATTGCTCCATCCATTAGAATGCAAGCTCTTTGAGGGCAGGCATTGCTGACCTTATTGCTCACTGTGGTATTCCTGGTGCTGGGGGTTGTGCTGCTGTATGGTAGGTACTAAACAGATTCTTGTTGAATGTTGAAGGCCAACTTGTGGTTGGCCTATAGTTTTCTGGCCCAAATTTGTCCTATGTGAAGATTTTCATTCTCTATGCATTCTATTTTTCCTTCATTTTCATCTGAGAAACTAATATTTCAGACAATATTTCTATACTACACTTCTCATTACTTTTAATTTTCTGTTTTGCCAATATCCTTGGTCTGTAAAAGAAATAAAAGAAGGTAAAGTTATACACAGATAGATTTATAAATAAAGATATATAGATACCTTTAGTCTTCAAATATAAAAAATCCTCATTAATTACACCTTTGAATCTATTGTTTACATGTCATTTTGGATAATGAAGTGTTCCTATACTAACATTAATACACGCATACACATTTGCACACACACACACATATCCGTAGGCTCCACTCTCCTCAAAAATCTGACTTAAGGGAAATTAGAAAGCATGTTATTCATTTTCAGTTTTGTTTTTCATATTGTTGGATGACTACTAACAATCACTCATAAAAATAGAGATAGAGGGGCACCTGGCTGGCTCAGTTGGTAGAGCCTTTGGCTCTTGATCTCAGGGTCCTGAGTTCAAGCCCCACACTGGGTGTAGAGATTGCTTAAATAAATAAACTTTTCAAAAAATAGGAATAGAGAATTTGAATTCATTCACGGTGATGAAACTAATAAACTCCTATAATTTTTGTCTTTTTTTTTTTTGGTAATTAGGCATATCCCATTGTGAGGGATTATATCATGAGATCCTTTTGAATCAATGTAAACTGTGCAATCTAGGTGATAAAATATCAGCCCAGAGTCAATATTTATGATTATTTGTGATGTTATATAGTTAATTACAGTTAGAGAGGCTGACATGTTTTTATACACTAGCTGATTTTATGTTAGAATTTATCATGTCATTAAAACAAATGTAAATAGCAAATGAGACATTCCTATGTCTAATATTCCACATGCCTCTAGTGAGACTGTGGCCTAATGTGCTATGGTTATGAAGAATCAATGCATGTTATTATCCATGCTTCATCAGAACACCCACAGAACCTGCGCAGTGCTCACTAGGCATGTTGGAGCAAATGATATCTTCATCACAGCTTCTGAAAGTCACATCAGGAAACAGCTTGTTTCAACCAATCCATAATGCACTTTGTCAATCAAGGGAGGTGAAAATACAATGATTAAATTCCATGCAAGCTATGAAAAAATATACTTTACACTGTAACCTCTGTTCTTGGTTGCTAAAGTTCATAGAAATGAGTTCTGTGAATGGGAAAAAGGATTAAGCTGTGACGTTAAAAAGAACTTTAATTATGGGGCGCCTGGATGGCTCAGTCGTTAAGTGTCTGCCTTTGGCTCAGGTCATGATTCCAGGGTCCTGGGATGGAGCCCTGCATTGGGCTCTCTGCTCAATGGGGAGTCTTCTTCTCCCTCTCCCTCTGCCTGCCCCTCTGCCTACTTGTGCTCTCTCTCTCTCTGTCAAATAAATAAATTTTAAAAATAAATAAATAAAAATAAAAATAATATTTATGGAAATTTCAAAATGAATTTGAAGATTATATAACCTTTGAAATGTTCTCTTTTGAAATGGCAATAGTATACATTGAATTTTTCTCTCAAGCATGCCATGTAATAAATTCTGAAGAACTTGGTATACTTTTAAAGTGATTATGATTTAAAGTATAAATTAAAAAGTAGAGCACTGTCTAAACCCTTAAGATTTTTGTCCAACAAAAGATGGACAATACTGAAGGATTTTTATATACTTTATGCCTTTAAGCATTTCTTTCAAATAAATACTTACAAAAAAAAGGCATGTATGTAACATATCATAATTTTTTTAGTTTTAGAAAAATTAAATGATATTTTATCATTGTACTAATGTTTTAATATTTATAATTATTATAGTAAGATCAAATTCTTAGCTTAACACAAAAATGTCTTAAGCAAATACAAATATTTTAACTATAGGTATTCTAAAATAGTTAATATGAATTTTATAAATAGTAAAAAATAATTCTATTACATTAACTTGCATTAAAAAACTTATTTTATTTTCCCCATTTAAAAATTAAAAACCTGACAGCCATAAACTAATGTTTTTGTGGATTCATCAGTAGTTGCCCTGGCATGCAATCCTTTCTAGTTACATATGTATATGAATATGTACTTTCGAATGGGGAGCAAAGGTGTGTCTTTCTTTTTTTTTTTTTAAGATTTTATTTTATTTGACACAGAGAGAGACAGTGAGAGAGGGAAAACAAGCAGGGGGAGTGGGAGAGGGAGAAGCAGGCTTCCCACGGAGCAGAGAGCCCGATGCAGGGCTCGATTCCAGGACCCTGAGATCATGACCTGAGCCGAAGGCAGTCGCTTAATGACTGAGCCACCCAGGCGCCCCAAAGGTGTATCTTTCTAAGCATCTTTTTTTTTTTTTAAAGATTTTTTATTTATTTATTTGACAGAGAGATAGAGAGCACAAGTAGGCAGAGTGGCAGGCCGAGGGAGAGGGAGAAGCAGGCTCTCCGCTGAGCAGGGAGCCGGACGTGGGGCTCGATCCCAAGACCCCAGGATCATGACCTGAGCCGAAGGCAGCTGCTTAACTGACTGAGCCACCCAGGCGCCCTCTTTCTAAGCATCTTTTTTTTTTTTTTTTTTTTTTTTTAAATTTATTTATTCATGACAGACAGAGAGAGAGAGAGAGAGGGGCAGAGGGAGAAGCAAGCTCCCAAGGAGCAAGGAGCCCGATGCGGGACTCGATCCCAGGACCCTGAGATCATGACCTGAGCCGAAGGCAGACGCTTAACCATCTGAGCCACCCAGGCGCCCTCTTTCTAAGCATCTTAATAAAAATCCCAAATATAAAATAGATGGTTGAATTCACAGTTTCCATGAAGGGAACCACGCAAATGGTTGTCTTTTAGTTCAGATATAACAACACACTTCAGGCAGCTCAATCAATATTCCAAATCACTTAAGCCAGAAATTCGCCTCCTTCTCTTCTGCTTCAGGGACCAAGAGCAGCGTGATAATTCAAGGAAGGTGCTTTGTGGGCTCTCTTTAAAATGGGTGAGGCCCCGAAGAGAGGTGGCCTGGCTCAGCACATTCGTAGGCTGTGGTGCTTGTGTTCTACATCTTTCTTTGGCAAGATCAGTAGGCCTGTCTAAAACAGTTTCCTCATCAACATCCCCTTCGTATAGTTCTCTTCTGAAATGTTTTTAGGTTGGCATGGGGGTTTAACCAAAAGATAGAGTGAAATTTTCATCCCAGTATTCTTTTATTCATTTATACACACACACACACACACACACACACGGTACTGGCCTCTGTGAGAGAAGAATGAGAGTGTGGATAGTCCCTGCCTTCAGATATTTGCTTGGAAATATACAACATATGACTATATTGATAGAGATATATAATCATAAGGTATGTATACACATACACATATACATGCATGACACATTTGCATTTGATATCCTATATACTTCTGAGAAGCAAATATATACAAAACCAGTTCATAATAGATGGTAGGGTATGACAATGGTCACATGTGTGTTTTAGAAAATAAAGTAAGAGGAATTCTGAAGAGGAAGAGAGTGGCACAGTCCAGAGAGCAAGGGAAGCTTTGAGAGGAAGTGAATTCCAGCCAGACCTTAAAGTTCTATTATACATTGGCAGAAAATCTGGAGAGATACAATAGCTTTTCCTTTGTTCTATCTTCAGTGCCTGACAAAGGCCTTAAAAATTACTTGTTAAATCAGAGAATAGGATTGTGGAGCTTCTGCATCTTTTTCTGGGTGCAGGGGATGGGGGAGGAGTAGAGAGAGAAGAGGTGTTAGGTGAGGCACTGAGGGGAAGGCATAGGGTACAGAGATCAGCGTGGCCCTGGTTAAGGGTTCATGTAGGGAATGTCAAGGTGAGGTTGGACAGACATTTGAAGCCAGAATAGAGGGAGACTTGGAGACTCTGGACTCTGTCCTATAACTAATGAAGGAGCAATCAATATTTTTAAGAGTAACATGATAAAAAAAAATCTGTGAAGAAAAGATTTATTCACTTGTATGGAATTCCCTAATCATATCTGTCAGATAACATACAATTCCATCTTAAAACAGAGTCATCATTTTCATATGTTGACATAACACTCTACACTCTTCTACATGCAGCTATTGTGATGAACTTAAAATCTCATCATCTGGGAATCTGAAATCGGGAAAACCAAATAAATTGGTGATAGCAGAGATAAGATCAGAAAGAAAGTTTCTTTTTAAAAAGAAATTTCTTATTCCAAGTCCAGTGTTCTTTAAAACCCTCAACTCAAGGGTGTAGTTATCTACCAACTTGAAAGTTTGAACTGGTTTGGATGATGCTGCCCCAAAGAAAGGAGAGGATGCTTAAATATGTCTATTCCTATTTTGGAAATGGAAAGCCTAGTGATAACCAAGAAAAGCAAATGGCCACTTCCCCTCCTACCCTATGGCACCACCTAAGAACACAGCAGGAAACACATGCTTCCTTTGCAGGAGAGGCTTGTTCCCAAGACTGTGAGGAGCCAGAAAGAGACAAGAGGGGATTTTTTTGTTATTGCTGTTATCATTGGAAGTCATATGAGTAATGAAAGATGAACAGGTTTGGTCAGAACATCTATAAGGCTTTGAAACTCTAAGGGTGGGAAGGATAGTATTTGATGCATTGCTCCTTTCCTGAGGCAGGGTGAGCTTCATGAGCTAATAAGTCTTTTCCATCTGTGATATCAAAAGACAGATTTTTATAGCATTTGGTGGGGAGGGTTAAGCATTTGGGGACCACATGGAGATTATAAAGGAGAAAAATCAAGGGGAAAGCTGCCTTTTTGGCTTTGGCATGTACCAGACTCAAGCACATCCATAAACAACATCCCCAGCCCAACCCCAAACAAAGATAAGCCGGAACGCTACTCCAGACACTGCCACGTGTCAAGGTTTTTTTTTCCGCTCTCCATTTTTGTGTCAGTAGTTTCAATTTAGTCTCCACATTCTATGCATATTGTCCTGAATAGGTATGATCAGGTTAAGATTAGACAAATACAAAGATCAAGATGATGAAGGGAGGGAGAGAAGGGGGAGGGGAGGTGTAGGTGAAACTGTTGACTTGCAGTGGCATAAAGCATTGCTTCCGATTAGCTCTAGCTACTGGGGAAGGAGGGAGCGAAAAGAAGCACAATATGGACTGTAAATTATTTACACACCACACACACGCACTCACACGCACAACGTATGTTGGTCCAGAATTTCAGGGACCTTGGATTTTGAAGCCTACGGAAGGTGTATTTTTCACTGTCAATGCATGCTCTCTGATCTTACCCATTCATTCAACACTTAGAGAGCACCAATTATGCCACAGGAAGTAGCGCAGAATGGTTAAAGCTGGCTCAAAGCGAGACTGCTCCTCCAAGCCCAGCTCTCTCATGGAGGCTCTGCAACCTTGGGCAAGTGCTTGCCTCCTAGGCTACATTTCTCTCATTGGTGAAATGAAGATAGAAACAGTGCCCAGAGTGGTTGTGAGGACTAAATTAAAGAATGCTTTTTGTGCACATGGTGAGTGCTCAATAAATATTCTTTATTAGTGTGATCTTGTGCCAGGCACAACCTCAACCAGACTCTCAGTACTGCTTAGAAATTCTTGCATTCATCTGTTAGAGACTCTGATTTGTATTCTTCACAGTGGCCTTTTGGACTGTTTCACCCAGTTCTGGCGAGACTTTACCTTTCTAGATAGTGAAATCTTGGAGGGCTGGGATTGTATCTTATTTAGTCTTACATTTCCAAGATTGACACATAGGTAGTGAAAACACTTATTGAATAAATATGTAAAGGGCAACAAGTATTTATTGAGCCCACTGTCTTTATTCAGCATACAATTTAGTTGCATAGGAAAGACAAACATAAAAATGAGAAAATAATGCAAGTGAAAATATGATGAAGCACATGCTGTATATAGAGAATAAAGGCTGTGGTCTTTAGGAGAGGAGTAACATCAGTGAGGTTGAAGACAGTGAGCTGAGACAGAATTTTATTTGTGTCTTGAAGGATGGGTAGTTTAGATATGTGGAGGGGATAATGGTATAATTTCCTGTGAGAAGTCATTATACATTTCTGAACAGAGAAGTGGCAGGTTGATGACAGAAATGTTTGAAGGAGACTAGTTTATAAAACCTTTAAAGATTTCTTGGGGCAAAGAAAGAAAATGTTACACATGTTTTTATAAGTAAATCTTTTAACTTTATAGACATAGGGGGATTATAGAAACAATCTAGCTTTTCCCATCATTGGACAGATAAGAATATTGAGGCCCTGGTAGTTTAATAATTTAAAAAAATAGGGAATTGAGTAATTTTTAAAAGATATGTGATGGATAATATCCATAGGTTCATCATAGTGTGTGCAGGAAATGAGCTCCCTTTTCATCATATCCAGAGGTGATGGGCAGAGGCACTAGAAGTTCTCAAGATTGTGAGGTGAGGCCTTCCCATTTCCCAGGATGATCAATCAATGTACTAGTTGAACTTTACAAAATCACTATGAAAAAAAAAATGCTACATGGGTTAAAATTGTGCTTGAGGCTTGGGCTTACAGCCTGGTTAGTGTACCAGCCTCCCAAAATAGATCATTTCTTTTAGCTAATGGTTTCAGAGGTGCATGGAATAGAATTAGTCATCAGATAAGAACCAAAGGAAATATATTGTGTGATCATTTTCTCTCTGGATTCAAGGGAAAGATCGAATCAAAAGTTATTCATTATGTGTGTGGACATACATAATACCTGATATGGCATTAGTTTAAAATGAGTATAAGTTTCTTGTCCTGCCTTTCCACTCAGACTCGAACATATATCTAACTAGATGTGGCTGTGAGAGATCCTCTTTTTTTTTTTTTAAGATTTTATTTATTTATTTGAGAGAGAATGAGATAGAGAGAGAGCATGAGACGGGGGAGGGTCAGAGGGAGAAGCAGACTCCCTGCCGAGCAGGGAGCCCGATGCGGGACTCGATCCCGGGACCCTGGGATCATGACCTGAGCCGAAGGCAGTCGCTTAACCAACTGAGCCACCCAGGCGCCCTGTGAGAGATCCTCTTGACTGCAGAGTCAAACAAAGAAGTTCATTCAAAGATGGAGCTTCTCATTGAAAAACAGAGGTCATTAAAGCAGTGTGGGATTTGGATGCTATCATCAAAATGCCCAAGAGTTGAGGAACAGCATTTTGGAAAAGACAATTAAAAGCATTTTTATTTAACTTTTTAAAAAAATTTTTTAGAGACGATCCATACAGATTTTAAAAGTATGTATTTTTCCCCCCAAGGGGTTAACTTTTTCTTCTCTGTTTCTTCCTTTAGTTAGTAGATCAAATTTATGACTCTGTCTTCTCTCGAAAGTTCCATTGTGTTTTATGGTAGTTTTCCCATCATCTCTCCTCCCAGTAGATGGGGGAACCATTATTTAAAGACTTATTGCCACAGGTATCAAGATTTTATAGAAAGCAGAAAACATTGGGAAAACATGATGTGAAATCAAAACTAGGGGTTGCAAAGGTATTAGGGGAAAGAATTAACATGAAAAATTAGAGGCTCTGGAGTGTGACTGCTTGAATGCCCATTTTAATTCTGTCACATCCTAGCTACATGATCTTGGGCAAACGATTTACCAGTCTGTGCCTCAGTTTCCTTATCTGTGAAACAGTGATAGCTACATGATCCAACATGCAGAATTTTTGTGAGGATTAAATGAACTAACATTCACAAAGCACCTTGAAAAATGACTGACTGGGGTCCCTGGGTGGTTCAGTCAATTGAATGTCGGACTCGGCGACTTTAGCTCAGATCATGATCTCAGAGTCATGAGATCAAGCCCCAAATTGGGCTCCATGCTCAGCATGGAGTCTGCTTGAGATTCTCTCTCTTCTTCTGCCCCTCCTCCCACTCACACACACTCTCTAAATAAATAAATAAATAAATAAATAAATAAATAAATAAATAAAATCTTAGAAAAGAAAAATGACTGACACATAGGAGGTACTTATTAAGAGTTAGCTGTTGTTATTTCTCCTGTAATTACTATTTATTTAGAGTACAATATTTCTATTGTGCAAATATGATTAATTCCTCAGGAAAGTAAAGCACTCAGTTTGAGTGGAGTCAAGAGTCAACATGAGCCAAAGCTAGATCTTCTGGATCCCAATTCCATTTGTTTTCCACTGTAGCATGGGGTAGGAAAGAAAGTAAGAAAGGTTCTCAAGAAAGAAAGCAGATAGGAAGTGGAAAATTTGTTCTTGTGGTACTGACCAACATGTGAAATCTTGGAGTTTTTATTTATTGTCTTTTCACTGTTTTCTATATCTAAGCACATCCCAGTGTCCTTAGAAGTTTGTGTTACCCTTAAGGTATTTTAGTTGTTTTTTGTTTTTGTTTTTGTTTTTCCCATTTCTTGGAGTTTGTCAGTGTCTAAGCCAAGTACAGCATTTGAGCTGAAGACATACTACTGTTTGTAACAGCATTGTCTTTTCCATATTGTCCTTAATTCCCATCTCAAAAAATTCTTTGCTTCCTTTGGTAGGCACATGTTTTGGCCCTATATTTCCACTGAACATCAACAATGAAACTTTTCTGTTTCAAGAAATATTTATCTTAAGTGTTTAAGTGGAAAGAGCCCTAAGATCTTACATTAAATGGAAGGTATGAGAAACTTTGTATATCCTATAGTCCAGTCCAGGCATAGTGTCCACTTGGAAAATTTGTGTGAAGGATGCAAAGTTAGAAAAGATGACACACATCCTGTTTTTTTGTTTTGTTTTGTTTTGTTTTGTTTTTTAAGCTCCCTTTCTTGGCATTGTAAATTTGGGAAGAGGTCTTATTCTGGACCAGAACAATTTGTCAAGCATATCTGGAAATGAAGCTTTTGACAAGAAAAGAGTGTGTCAGTGTGGAGAGCCTAAAAGAGATGCTCTCTTGGGCCTGTGTTGAGCTCTGTTCAATGAAATGAACAGATTGGAACCCCTGGACTTTCAGGTCAAGCTCCTCTTCCCCTACTAAAAAGCTTCCCACAGGTAAAGCAGACAGTCAGAATTCCTATACTTCTAAGATCCCCTCCTCAGGCCATTGCTTGATCCTCAGTGTCTAACTTCAGTGCTTGGAAACATTATTTTTTTTTAAATAGTTCCAATGGATAGTTCCAATCTGAAATCCATACTTTTAGGGATTTCTACTCTTCTATGAGAGAGTAACCCATGGGCATCACTTGTGTAGCTAGAGCCTACATTTTAGTAGAAAATAAGCTATAGAAGACTGAACAGGTTCCACCCACATCAAACCTAAAACTCGTTCTTCCTTTTTTTTTTTTTTTCCTTTGAGAGAGAGAGTAAGGGAGGGACAGAGGGAGAAGGAGAGAGAGAATCTGAAGCAGGCTTCACGCCCAGCACAGAGCCCAGTGGGGCTCAATCTCACAACCCTGAGATCATGACTTGAGCCAGAATCTCAAGAGTTGGGTGCCTAACCAACTGAGCCACCCAGGTACCCCTAAAACTCATTACTTTTTAAATTGCATGAAGTTCCACTCATGAGCTTTTCACTGAGAAGTATGAATTCTTCACCTGAAAACTGAGTGGGTCCCCCAGGGAGGTTAAAGAAAACTATTAGAATCCACACAATTTACTGTGCATTGGTTTAATCGGATGGCTTCCCACCCCTGGGAGCTGGGCTCTCTGCTCAGCAGGGAGCCTGCTTCTCCCTCTCTTGCCCGCCGCTCCCCCTGCTTGTGCTCTCTCTCTCTGTCAAATAAATAAAATCTTAAAAAAAAAAAAAGTCAGATGGCTTCCCTCACCAAATAACAGAGGGTACCAAATAATAGAGACTGTCCTAGGTGAACCATTAGCATTAGAGTTTTTAAACTTAGTACACAAAGCACAGCTATAGTATAAGATACCTAAAGGAAGAAGGCAGAGCAAGCATTGGAGGGTGGCTGGGGGCGGGGGGGTGGCACGTGGGACACAGGACATAAGGGATAATGGATTCCTTTCTCCCAACTGTCCATTCATCTTCCATATTCGGTTTATTTTAAAATTGTGCCTGGGGAACTATGGCCCTAATTGTTGCTCATACAATGTTCTTCCAGTTCCAACAATTCAGAACATCTTATGGATCAGGTGAATTATGTTTTAAATGAAAGCTCTGGCCTCATTAGATTTTTCAAAAATCTGATTAGACTTGAGTCTGTTTTCTGAAGTCTCTTACAATTATTTTGCGTTATAAAATTCTATCAACACAGGTAAAAAGAGCAAATATAAAATATGCATGTATTATTGCCAATACATAGAATTTCTTAAAATTAGTACTAAAAAGTTGTAAAATTTTTTTGAAGAAATCTTACACAGTGTTATGTTTAAAACATCATTTTATTGTAGTTTCTTTTGAGGCTCATGAAAATTAATTACCCTTAGCCACAATTTCTTTTTCCAATTTCATTTTTACAAGTACTTGTCTGTACTGTTAAATTAAGGCCAAGTCAAAAAGATGTTTTTGTATATGCTTTCTGGATATCAACTGATACATAGCCAGAGAGAAAGTGCATAGCCTAAACAGGCTGGAGTGGAGTTTCTTAAAGTTGAATGTGTATAAGGATTACCTGGGGAGATTGTTAAAATGCAAATTCTGATTTACTAGGTCTGGGGTGAAATAGGAAGTTCTATATTTCTAACAAGCTCCCAGGTAATGCAGATGCTGCTGGTCTGCAGACTAACAGGAGACTAGAAAGCCTGCCATTAATGACTACAAAGTAACCAAGAAGTTGTCTTAATTTCCTTTACCCCTATGTCCACCTCTGTTCGTCAACCAGTAACAGCCTCTTTAAGTGTATACTCTAGTCTTTGAAATGTGAAGAATCTGAGCAGCAGATATGGTGTCAAAGGTAGTCCCCAAAGACTCCCTTGAACATCTGTTCCCACAACAACAAGGTCTAGTGTTTCCAGCCTGGGGTACCTTTTGATGATTCTACAAAAAGTTAGTTTAATTGTTAATCAAAGTGTCCCACCCACCCTCATCCTTACATTCAGACTCATTTTCCTTAGTGCCATGGCATTCAAAGTGCTCTTTCTCATGTGTCATCTCATTTTTAAGGCAGCCTTCTGCAGTAAATGAATGAGTTATTACTGTTATTTTCATTTACAGGTGAGGAGCTGAAGCTTAAAGAGCTTTGAGCAATATCACATATTGATGTAGAGAAGCCAGGGCTAGGTCTACTTGTAATGTGTTCTGGGAGTCTTTATGCATAACCCAATCCTATCCTATCCCCTCCTCCCACTCCCACTCATGGTTATGTAAAAAGAAATACATGAAAACAGTATGCATATATTCCTTTCACCTAAGGTGACTTTTGTTGTTGTTCAAAACGCAAAGCCCCCTTTCTGTGGCTTGTCAAAGGAAACTGATTTGCTCTCCAGAAGACACCACTTCCAAGACCTCCCAGCAGGGGGCACTATGGCATCGGAAATTCAGCTTGGCTTGCTGTTAACGGTTCTCAGGGTTCCTTTTCTTTTGTTTTTTGTTTTTCCACCCCTACTCTGTCTTTTCACTAGGTCCTTATTCAAATTTATTAGACTGGCAACATAAACTGCTGTTTATCACTAGAAACAGTTCATCATACTTTATCATTTAAGCGTAGTTTTGTTTTGTTTAAAACAACAACAACAACAAAAAAACCTGTGGAAGAAATTATGGCTGATACAACAAAGATCAAGTTTCCCGGTAGGAAGCAGTCCAAGACGGCAGCATAGGAAGATCCTGAATTCACCTCATCCCACAACACACTGACTATACACCTACTTACGGAACAGCTCCACTCTTAAAGGGCTCCCACTCAGACTGGGGCCCAGTGCAAAAGTGGCGGTTTGGAAAGTGCCTAGACTATTTGTGAAGGAGATACACCTGCTAATCTTACAGAGTCTGCCAGAGGGGCAAGGTCCTGCTGGGACTCTCTCAGAAGATGCTGGCATGTGTCATTTTTGCATTCTCCCTCTACTTTACTAGTGCACACAAGCTCACACAGTTCTTGCAATTTCCCGATGCCCTGCTAAAGCCAATGGGTGTACCCTGCCCCCATACTTCAGGCTGCCCTGCTAAAGTCCACAGGGACACTCAGCCCCTGCACTCTCCAGATGCCTTGCTAAAGCTCATGGGTACACACAGACCACACAGGGGACTCTCTTTGATTGTCTAGCTCTGGTGGGCTTGTGTTCCTGAGTCCTGTGGGGCTGTACCAGTTAGAGAGTCAGTTCTTGGAAGGCTATGACCCCCAGGGCACTGCACACACAGCAGACTGAAGCACAACTCCAGGTTCCCCATGAAAAAGGCCTTTTTGTTTGCTTTGGAGCTTCAACCTAGGGGGCAGGCTTCAGGTTTGCCACACACCTAGAGGCTACGGAGGTGCTCTCATGGAATGTAGGCCAGTGGACACCATCTTTTGTTCTCGCTAGGCATAGCTGCTGCTCACTAGTACCTCCCAGAAAGGAGCTTATACACTCATCTAGTACCCCAATTCTTACAGTGTTGCCCAGGAGACACCCCCAGATCACCTGGTCTGGAGGCAAGCCGTGTTTACAACTGTGGTCACACAGGACTGTATATATTTCTATACTTTAAAAGTTGCAAGCTGAGGGTCTGACTCCTAATCAGCCTGAAATTAGGGTCTAACCAAGATCACATTCTCTGGAACTCTGGCAGGTCTTGGCATACCGTCAACAACTGGAACCTATAAAAAGTAAATCAGGCTGCTTAGACAATTACAAAGGTTCAAGAGCTAGAGCAGGATTGAACAACAAGTTTCATCTCCTACACTAGGCAACTTCTTCAAGACTAGAAGAAATAGCTGTTTCACCTAAGACATGGAAACAAACACAGAAAGCCAAGCAAAATGAGGAAACAGAGAAATGTGTTTCAAACAAAAGAGCAAGATAATATCTCCTGAAAAAGAAAAAGAAATAGAGATAAATAATTGACCTAAGAGTTCAAAGTAATGGTCATAAAGATGCTCACCAAGCTTGGGAGAAGAATGGATGAAAACAGTAAAAACTTCAATAGAGAGATACAAAATATAAGAAAAGTACCAAATAGAAGTCACAGGGTGGAAGAATACAATAGCTGACCTAAAAAAAAAAAATATATATATATATATATATATATATATTAGATGGGTTTAACAGCAGACTAGATGAAGCAGAAGAAAGGACCAGTGAGCTAAAAGAGCAATAGAACTCACCCAGAGTAGCAAAAAGCATAAAGAATTTTAACAAGTAGAGATAGCTTAAGGGAAATATAGGATTATATCAAGCAGGATAATACTAGCATTTTGGGGTCCCAGAAAGAGAAAAGAAAGCAAAAGGAGCAGATAACTTATTTGAAAAAAAATAATGGCTGAAAAATTTCCTAAACTGGGGAAGGAAACAGACTTCCAGGTCCAGAAAACCCAGGATGTTCAAAATAAGATGAAGCCAAAGAGAGCCACATCAAGGCATAAATATTACAATTAAAATGTCAAAACTTAAAAATAGAGAATCTTAAAAGCAGAAAGAGAAAAACATTCCCTTGTTACATACAAGGGAAACTTCCTAAGACTATCAACAGATTTTTCAGCAAAAGCTTTGAAGACCAGAAGGGAACATGTTGAAATAAAAACAAAACAAAACTTCCAACCAAGAATACTGTACCCAGCAAGGTTGTCATTCAGAATTGAAGGAATGATAGTCTTCCAGACAAGTGCAAAAGCTAAAGGATTTCATCATATTAAACCAACCTTACAAGATATGTTGAAATGACTTCTTTTTTTTTTTTTTTATTTGAGAGAGAGAAAGAGAGAGAGAGCACATGAGAGGGGGGAGGGTCAGAGGGAGAAGCAGACTCCCCGCCGAGCAGGGAGCCTGATGCGGGACTTGATCCCCGGACTCCAGGATCATGACCTGAGCCGAAGGCAGTCGCTTAACCAACTGAGCCACCCAGGCGCCCCGAAATGACTTCTTTAAGCTGAAAAGAAAGGGTACTAATAGTAAGTAATATTACTTATTACTTATAGTTACTTACTACTTATAATTACTTGTAAGTAATATTACTTATTACTAAGTAATTATTGATAAGACAATATGGAAGTGTAAATCTCACTGGTAAAGGTAATATATAGTAAAGTTAGTGGGTTAATCCCTTACAAACCTAGTATGAAGGTTAAAAAACAAAAGTAGTAAAAATAACTATTATGATTAAAAAGATGTAAAATTTAACAACAAAAACAAAATGTGCTGGGGGGGGGTTTAAAAATGTACAGTTTTAGAATGTATTTACATTAAAGTTCCTATCAACTTAAAATACACACACACACACATATATGATATCTGTAAGTCTTACAGTAACCATGAAGCAAAAACCTATAGTACACAAAAGATACTGAGAAAGGAATCTAAACATAACACGAAAGTCATCAAACCATAATGGAAGAGAGCAAGAAAGGATGAAAGGAACAGAGAGGAACTACAAAACAACAAAATGACAGTAAGTACATACCTATCCATCATTACTTTAAATGTAAGTGGACTAAATTCTCCAAACAAAAGACAAAGAATGGCTAATTGGCTAGAAAAACAACATATCTATACACTGCCTACAAGAGACTCACTGCAGATGTCAAAACACAATGAAACAAAATTCATAGATATAGAGAACATAACAGTGGTTGCTAGAGGGTTGAGGATTGGGTGAAATGGATGAAGGGTGTCTAGAGGTACAAATTTCCAATTATAAAATGAATAATTCATGGGGATATGATGTATATAACAGTGAAAGTAATCAATAATATTTTAGTGCATACTTGAGAGTTGCCAAGAGAGTAAATCCTAATAAGTCTTATCACACACACACACGATTTGTGATTTGCTATGGTGATGGACTATAACTAGACTTACTATGATGACCATTTTATAGTGTATACAAATATGGAATCATTATGTTATGCACTTGAAACAAATATAATGTTATGTGTTAGTTATGCCACAATTTTCAGTTTCCCATAAAAATAGTTTCTCTTGTATCTATACTTCCTCTTAATTAATGGGCTCAGTAAATCAGATTGTGAAAAAAAAAATTAAAGATATGAATGCTCTGTAACTTTGATCCCTTGGTATCTACAGCAAATGCCTTTTGTGCTTACTTTTCTTCTACTGCAGATTAATTTTATTTTCCGAACAGAGCAATAGATAAAAGAAGATAAACAATGCTTGTCTGAGTTCCTCAGGGTTATTATTTTCTACAGATCCAATCAGAAAAAAAGGATGCTATTCTAGGCAGGTCCAAGGTTGAACAGTTTCTTGTGTCAAATGTTCAGTTTACTCTGCTGGGATTCTTACCCCTCCCTCACCTCCAGGCCAACAAGGGAAGAGAAGTCACCTTCTTAGAAGCAAATAATCTGAGCTAGGATCTCCAGGAAGTGAGGAGGCTGTCAGGAGTTTGCGGGTTTTTCCCAGTTTTGAATATAGCAACAAGATGTTGAAATATCAGGAAGGTATATCGGAAAAATCACTCTGGTTGTGATCTAAGCTACTTTTAAATGAGATTTTTTGTTTGTACAGAATTACAATACCAACCATGGGCTCTTGAGAGAACTCACCCACCCCAGGATGGTATCCATATGGAAGAATTGCTCCATTCTCCCCTGTGCCTTTGCCTTTCATCTGCCATTAGATAGAACCAATTAAAGGTATGTCATATTGGGGACCAGCTGCCTGCCATCTAGTCTCATGGGGGTACCATGAGTCATGCTATGGGAGGGATGGAATAATCAAACTTTTTGAGCTAGAAGGAATCTTAGAGATTTTGTTTTATAAATCACTCAAGCCCCCCTCTGTCTTCTCCTTCATCAGTGAAGAAGCCAGGTCCTCAGAAGCCAGGTTGTCACATCATTTCTCAAAGTGTTCATTTGGAGCTCCAAGCAGAAGCCAGAACCTTATTTTCTGACTCTCCTATAGTTATTTGTGCTCTTCAGCAGTGACTTTTCATTTTTTTTTTAAAGATTTTATTTATTAATTTGCCAGAGAGAGAGCAACAGAGAGAGAGAGAGAGAGAGAGAACAAGCAGGGGGAGTGGCAGGCAGAGGGAGAAGCAGGCTCCCCACCGAGCAGGGAGCCCGATGCAGGGCTGGATCCCAAGACCCTGGGATCATGACCTGAGCCGAAGGCAGACGCTTAACGACTGAGCCACCCAGGCGCCCCGAAAACTTAAATTTTAGATATTACCCTGGTCAATTCACTTTTCTCAGAATTGGGAAAAGATCGCGATCTTTCAGCCTTAGAAGGAGCGCCTCTCTGCACAGTTCACCACACTCAACTGCCCTGGAATTTTATTTTGAAACATTTACACAACATTATACATGAATAATCAATTGTAGGCCTCTCATCTACATACTTCTGAGATATATTCGTATCTTCAGTTTCTACCAAGTCTTATAAAACATATACTTCTTACTTTACCAACTACTCCTCTTTCTTTGCCCAAAGCACACTTTTTTTTTTAAAGTGTCAGTATTGGGGCGCATGGGTGGCTCCGATGGTTAAGTGTCTGCCTTCGGCTCAGGTCATGATCCCAGGGCCCTGGGATCGAGCCCCACATCGGGCTCCTGGCTCAGTGGGGAGCCTGCTTCTCCCTCTCCCTCTGCCTCTCTCTCTGCTCATGCTCTCTCTCTCTATCTCTGTATCTCTGTGTCTCAAATGAATAAATAAAATCTTTAAAAAAAATAAAATGTCAGTATTCAGAATTCTAGCATTCTAATAAACTTCTTGATAAATCTATAGATTTCAATCAGAACCTCATTTGTTCATGTTGCCATAGGGGAGGAAGGCATCTTTTTACTCTACCCTTTTAAGTACACAACAGGAACCCCATACCTAAAGACAGATTAATACAGTAAAAAGCATAAACATTATTTAAGGTAAGTTTTATGTGATACTGAAATCTTGGAAGATTGGAAGAAATGGTTAAACCTGAATGTTTTTATGGTAGATTCAGTAAGCCAAAGTACCATATTTTAGGAGTAGCCTGTCCTGAATTCCATTTTTACAAGGTTGTTAGTTTATTCCAACTTAATCCAAAGGAAGCTTCTTAATGCCGCTTTACCTGGAAACACTGTTCTTGTGATTTTGCTAATGAGGATCTTATCTTGGTGTCCAGGCGTTGATGCTTTTTGGTCTTACTTAAGGCCAAAGCTTTATCCATGTTTTGCTTTTCTTACATCCATTTTCTTAAGAAGAGCTCATGTCATTGCACAATTCTTTGTTTATTTTTATTTTTTAAGATTTTATTTATTTGAGGGAGAGAGAGCACAAGCAGTGGGAGTAGCAGAGGGAAAGGGAGAAGCAGACTCCCAGCTGAGCAGGGAGCCCAATGTGGGGCTTGATCCCAGGACCCCGGGATCATGACCTGAGCCAAAGGAAGATGCTTAACTCACTGAGCCACCCAGGTACCCCTCTTAAAATCATTTTAAGAACAAACCTATATATTTTTTCTTAAGGATTTTATTTATTTATTTATTTATTTATTTGAGAGCGAGAGATAGAGAAAGAGCAAGAGAGAGCATGAGCAGGGAGGAGAGGGAAAAGCAGGCTCCCTTCGAGCAGGGAGTGTAATGTGGGGCTCGATCCCAGGACCCTGGGATCATGACCTGAGCGGAAGGCAGACACTTAACGGACTGAGCCACCCAGGTGCCCCAAATCTATGTATTTTTAAATATGCCCCTACTTTACTATATTTATGTAAGTTACTGGGTTTCTGAGCCCTGCCCTCCATAGCACTCTTTTCCATTTTAGGGTTCTAACCAACTTGAGAATTAAAAGAGGGAGAGAGGACAGATGTAAAAACGAATATTCTCTTTGGTTTAGTCTCTTCTGCTACGTGTCCCCTTTCTGTAACCTGGGAAAACTCAGACATGCTTGGACTATAGGAAATATTTCAACATAGTAGAGAGTCACACTGCATCTCTCATTTGTTATTTTTTTCATCACATGTTAATATTTTACACCAGCAGGTAACAGTACCTGCATGCAAAGTATACAAACAGGTCAAGATAACAAGCAGTGGAGGAGCCAAATACATTTGCCCATTCAACCTATATTCTTTCTTGGGACACAATTAGGCCATAAGCTCTGGTCTACTAATGTTGATTGCACTGTTCTCCCTGACATTCATGTACTTTGCTCATGTCTCCAAGAAATCCTCAATTCTTTCCCAGACTATTGTCCATCAAACAGCATTTTGCCTTTTAACTAAAGACCTATTCTTTACTATATTTATTAAAAATTAAATGTCTTTCAGTGATAGTATTTTTATTAGGATTATTAATGTTTTTGCAACAAGTGCTCTGGGTACACAGTTCTGTAGATTTGGAATAGTGTAAGTTTTTGCAGAATATAAGGTTTTTCAAGAACATCTAAGCAAATAAAGACTATTTTGGGTAGCATGACTTAGTTGTGAGAGCCACATAAGCCTGCTAACTGGATGCTGGTTAGGTAAGCCTAGCTGCCAGGTACATGAGTGATGGACCTTAGGCAAGATACATACATAGAGCAGAGCCCTTGAAAGAGCAGAGGGACCTGGGCTCCCCACTAGAAGCTCCCTGAAGAGGAAGAAGCTTGGGACTGAGTGAAGTATGCCTAATTATTTTTGTCAAAGTTATCAATCAGAGGCAGAGAGATAAGCCAAGAAGAAAAAAATAAAATCCTTTTTTGAAGATGTTATTTATTTATTTATTTATTTATTTATTTATTTGTTTGTTTGTTTATTTATTTATTTAGAGGCGTGCATGCAGGCAGGTGAGGGACAGAGAGAGAGAGAGAGAGAATCCCAAGCAAATGCTGCACTGAGTATGGAGCCCAGTGCAGATCTCAATCTCATGACCCTGAGATCCTAACCTGAGCTGAAATCAAGAATCAGATGCTTAGCCGACTGAGCCACCCAGGTGCCCCCCCAAATAAAATCCTTTATCATGGAATAGATGAATATGTGAATATAGAATAGACAAAATGTATTCCCTTCTAATATTACTGGAAAACACTACTAGAAAATTTTGAAAATATTAAGGAAGACATGGAAAAATAAAATAGAATGCAAATAACCCATTCTCCCATGAGAATCAATCATGCTTAATAATTGGAAATACCTCCTTCCATAACTTCTTCTGTGTAAACCTGGTTTTATGCAAGACTTTGGAGCAGTCTTTTTGTCTCTCCTTGAATTGATATGTACTAGCCATTTTAAAATATGGCTAAGGTCTTCTAAGAACTCAGCCCTTTAAAATCTAGGTAAAAAAAAGTGGGGGAGCTCCTGGGTGGCTCAATCATTAAGGTCTGCCTTCAGCTTAGGTCATGATCCCAGGGTTCTGGGATCAAGCCCCATGTGGGCTCCCTGCTCTGCAGGAAGCCTGCTTCTCCTTCTCCACTCCTCCTGCTTGTGTCCCTTCTCTGGCTGTCTCTCTGTCTCTGTCAAATGAATAAAATCTTTAAAAAAAAAAAAAAAGCCATAAAAACAGAGAGAGAATAGAATAATGAAGCTTATTCTCTGTTTGAGTTGGGCTTTTTAAAATCCATTATGGCCTCAAATCAGTCCTGAAAATAGTTATGCACATATTCGCCCAGACACGTTGTAATTTATTCCAACTGAGTAGAAAAGAAAGTTGATTTCATGTATGTACTTGTACACCTACTCTCCCAGCCCCTGCCATCAAACAGAGAAATGGCTGGCTGAAACTCAGAGTGTCTCTCAGCCCCACCATTAGGCTGATAATTGAATAGCATATCATTTTTATATTCCCAAGCCAGATGTTGTGGAACTCTAGAAATGGTAATAGAAAACACATGGGAGAAGCGACCTATTTAGGGAACAAATATATTTTGGAACCAGTCAGATTATAAATAAATGCTGTCCAAAGGCAGTGCCCGTTTTTCCCAGTGAGCACACTCCCACAAATGGTAATGTTTCTTGAACTTCTCTTTACAGAGAGATGACTGTATGCACTTCCTTTTAGTTGAATTCACAATAATAAATTATTTACATTTTCACAGACATACATGTGTTTGAGGTCTCATGTGTATCCTACATAAGATGCACACACATAATTTATTTATTTTTTGTTTCTTTCTGCCTAACATAGTAAGTCCCTTGGCTGTATTTTCTATTTTTTTTAATGAAATAGAATTCTAGTGCTTGAATAACATTGCATCAAAATAGTGTGTATTCTTTAGTTACCTGAAATTACCAGATGTACTTTCTTAACAGAAAATAATAAGAATGCTAAGATAATGAGCACAATAGTAAACTTTAACACAGGCAGAAATATTAAAATTCTGTGGTGTCTGAATCTATGAAAAAGTGTGACCTTAGTGGAGACTCAAAATAATGCAGATTTGCCAGTTTTCTGTGTGCTGGGAGTTGTTGGGGAAACTTAACCAGTAAATCAATCCTATTTAATAGGAGAAAAACAGCCTAAGAGTCTGTGGACCTGAGGAATGTCAGAGCCTCCTAATCCATAGTCACGAAATCTTGCTTGTGTGTAAAGCAGTGTTTAAGATGATGATTGGGATTTTTCTGACATTCTTCTTTTTCTGCTAAACAATTCAGAATATCATCACATTTGCAGAGTTATAAGTCTTGTTTTGAGTATGGGAAAACTATTTTAAGAACATTGCAGGGTTCTGTTTTGTTTTGCAATTTTACTATATTTGTTGATCAATTAATTGAAATTAGAATGGAATTTTTTTTTTTTTTTTGAAAGAGAGAGAGGGAGGAGACGGGTTGATGGAGAGGGAGAGAGAGAACCTTAAGCAGGCTCCATTCCCAGCATGGAGCCCAACGCGGGGATTGATCTAATGACCCTGAGATCATGACCTGAGGCAAAATCAAGAGTTGAACACTTAACTGGCTAAGCCATCCAGGCATCCCGGAATGGGATTTCTTTTACATACCTTTTTATACATAAACAGTTCTGTTACCATACAGGATTTTGGAACTGGGTCAATAATGCCAGTAAAATGAGTAAAGAAGTTTTTAAAGATAGAAAATAAATTTCTTTAATTTTTTTTTTTAATTTTCTTGTACCTCCACTGTTCTAAACACAGCTAGTTTCCTTTGAGCCTACCCTTTTTACTAAAAATAGCCAAAACGTAACTGTGAATGAAAGCCTCTCTATATAAATTTGTAAGTCAAAATATATTGAAAAGCTCAGGTTTACAGAATAGAAGAATATTAGGAACTGGTGTCCCAGTCAAGAAATGGCCAGTGAACCTCTGCACAGGCTTTAGTGTCCTTATCTGTAACATGGGCACAATAAAGTGTTGACTGCTCACGGTCACTGTGAATATGAAACAAGTCAGTATGCAAGCCATTTAGCAGGGTCCATGGCCCATAGTAACAACACAATAAATATTAATTGTCCTCGTTGTCATTCTTTGCTTACACTTCATCACAACAAACAGAGGACCTTAGAAGAATGGTCTGTTTGCTTCATGGAAGGCTGATCAATCAGCATTATATGTTTCTGTCCTAAAGCACACAGGAGAGACTCGCAGAGGAGCAGTATCGTGGATCACCACTTGAATAGTTGATCTCCTCTGGCTTGTTTTCTCATCTCATTTGGGGAGTTAACTATAAAATGTAGCAACAAAACCTTCCCCATGGTTGTTGTCATGGGACCATAATGAGACAAAAAGTAGAGTTGGCCCTTGTGAGCCCCGAGGGCCAGAACAGTCATCAGGGTGTGCAGAAGGGCCCTTGCAAAGCATCTCTTGAAGACCTGTGGCCATGTGCAGGAGAGGACCGGGACTGGCACTTGGGGCTCTTCATAGGGAATCAAGGTAGTCAATTCAGTGTCTTTCCTTTTCCTCTTTTATAATGTGCTCAAAACTCACGAGAAGCTGCAACCCTCAACCACTTTGACCTTACATTCAAAACTTATGGAAACCAAAATGCAACTCTTCTGTGTAAAATTATTCAGAAACCTGCCTTGGAAAATATGAAGAATAATTAAAGATAGGCTCTTCGCTGTTTTACTCCACAGAGTACCTGACAGTTGCTGAGTTTTAATACTTACCAATGTAGAATGCTTGAGTATCACGGGCAGTATTTGGACAACTCACCGAAGGATCTTTGTCTCTCTCTGGTTGCACTTCTCTCTGCCCTGTCTTGTGATCATGCCTCTCTTGTGCACTACTTTACGAAGCACTAGAACAAAGCTAGCTGAATTGTTACCCTCAAAAAGAAGTTCTTGGTCATTTTTTGACCACTGTTTTTCATGACTCATTCCACAGTAGGATATATGCATGCTTCCGCTTTTTAACAGGAGTGTAGATGACTCATATGTGTTTGCAATGTGCAAATGTTTTAAAGTCTGGGCTTAATAGAAGGTCACAAATAATTTTGATTCGAATGTGCAACATGGAGTAGGGTTAGGCAAAGGATCTGTAAAGGGTTAAATTGACAATAAGAAAGCTTAAATAAACAGGAATTTATCATTTAAAGCAAGAATAATAGTCCTTGAAACCCACTTCCATTGCTACTACTGCTCAAGATGCTTTGATACAAAAAAGGCTCTCCCTCTCAAGTTTTGGCCCTTTGGCTCTCTGCATGTGCTCATGCACAGGGTACCATTTGTATTACTCCCAGGTGCTGGGCAGCCGCCAGATTTTTCATTAGGATATTGAAATAGCATTCTCACTTAACTCTATTAAGTACTAATTTTAGTTTATGAAAACCAAGTTCTAGTAATTCAGTAACTAATAGGTTTCTAGTAAGGACACCATAGATGTAGGTAAATGGCCTTCCATTGGTCATTTACATTGGTCCTACATTGTTAATCTGTAAGGCCCTAACATATTTGGATTAATTGAGTTTTGGGGGTCAGTTGGGGTGTCCTTGAGGTTTGCTAGTGTCAGTAAGCTCTACACTGAAAATCAGAAACATGGACTCGACCTAGCTATCAGAAAGGCAAGGGTTCAGGCTCTTCTTGAACAGCTGCCTGATGTAGGGAAAGTTACCTAATTACTCTGTTTCTCATCTTTAAATAGGGATCCTTATATCTCATGGGGCAATGACAGGGAATTTAAGTAATACAATACCTCTAAAGCTTTTAGCACATTGCCTGGTATAAGTTATACATAAACATTAGCTGTTGTGACTCACTTTGTTTCTTCTACAGGTTTCAGCAGCATAGCATAAGAATAGTACTTGCATATTTAATTGAAGTGAATGAAATCAGACTGCACTTTAAGACTAGCAAGCATATAAAGGCCCTGTTTTTGTGGGTTTCTTTTTTTTTTTTTTCTTTTCTCTTCCTAGAGTTTTATATGTTAGGAGCCATTCCCACATCAGAGGTGGCCAGATGCCTTGTCTTATCTTTCAGGTTATTGAAAAGGATTTAAATTTGGTCATAAGTGTGAGAGGAGATCCACTGATAGTTTTGGTTTTTTTTTAAAGATTTTATTTATTTATTTGAGAGAGAGAGAGACAGTGAGAGAGGGAACACAAGCAGGGGGAGTGGGAGAGGGAGAAGCAGGCTTCCCGTGGAGCAGGGAGCCCGATGCAGGGCTCGATCCCAGGACCCCGGGATCATGACCCGAGGTGAAGGCAGACGCCTAATGACTGAGCCACCCAGGTGCCCCCCACTGATAGTTTTTAATCATGGTAATGACTTCTTTTTTTTACGAATGTAACTCTGGCTTCAGTGTAGGCAACACATTTTAGAGAAGCACGGAAAAAGGAAAACCTGTCAGGATGCTCTACTAGGAGTCTCCACAAAAGAAAGTGGTGAAGATTTCCAAGTGAAGGCAGAGCAGACAGTCCTGGCTGACAGGTTACATGTGGGGTCCGAGAGAAAGCAGGATTAAATATATTCTTTAATGTTGACCACTGAACTGTGAGAATGGTGGTGTCACTACAGGAAGCCCAGGCTGAGAATGAAAAACTGGAAAATCAAGGGCTTTTCCTCTCGTGGGGGAGGGGGGTGCGGGGTGGAGTGGAGAAGGTTTTTATTTGTGTGTATGTGTTAACACTTTGGTTTTAAGACATAAAAGTAAATGTGTGGTTTGGACACGCCTTGTAGCCATGTAAGTAGAGAAGTGAAGTCCATCAGTAGGTAGATGAATGGGGATTTCCAGGAGGAGTTGAAACTGGACATGATACAAACTTATGTTTGTATTGTGTCATCACATACAGATTGATTAAAGTCACAGGACCCAACAAAATTACTCAGAAAGGGAGTTTAATGGAGAAGAAGTATGGAAACTGAGTATTCTGGTATTTGGAGGTCCCATTAGAACAGGAATCTAGCAAAGGAGACAGAACAAATGGTCAGCAAAGAGGAAAAACAGAACTAGTGTGTGACATCCTGGATGCCAAGGAAATAAAGTGTTTCAAGGGAGAAAACAATTCACTATATCAAATACTTTATTTATAGAGGTAGAGAAATAGTCCTCAAATTACAAGTCCCAGGAAATGGCAACACAGACAACAAAATGGCTTCTCTCTTGAGATGACACCTGTTGATTTAAAAATATCTTACGTTTCTTTGCTTCCTTTGATTTGTCTAACATAATTCTCTCCCTTATTTTCTTCTTTCCCTGGGAATTGTATGTGTCAGCAGCAAGTGAGCAGTAATTTTGTCAGATTCCCACAGAGAGACAGTCATGAAGAAATAGTAGATTAAGTCTATTTTTCAAATTGTTCTATTCCTACTAAAGGAACCCTTCATGTAACAAACAACAGAGAATAAACTACTAAGAAAAATGAAGTTGCTATGAAAAAATGAGGAGCAAT
Source organism: Neomonachus schauinslandi (assembly GCF_002201575.2). Lineage (NCBI taxonomy): Eukaryota > Metazoa > Chordata > Mammalia > Carnivora > Phocidae > Neomonachus > Neomonachus schauinslandi. Next base: position 69,274,061 of record NC_058412.1, read on the forward strand.
GTGCTTTTTACCCCAAATTTTCACAAAATCCAAGAGGAGGAAAGATCTATTTTGGAACAGCTTAATTTTGCCCATCTTTCTCATTTTTCATAAATCCCTGCTACACATTTGTTGAAGCCAAGATATCTTTAGTCCATTAAGTTAACAGGCAAATTCTTGTTCTTCCTGTTTTGAAAACCACACACTGTCATCTAATCTGTCTTCCTGGAATATTTCATGTAACTTCTACTCGAAGTGCCACAAAGTTCAAATTCCAACAGCAGATAAATGACTAACAGGCTAGGTATCATTAGAAACATGATTTTGTCTAAAGAAGGTACTCAGTTCTGAGAATGAATGGCAGTAAGGTGGGAAAAATGTGTAAAGTCTTGGAAACTGAGGGTGTAAAAGTGTTTTAAAGGAGGAAAGTATCCAATATCCAGATACTCTATCTTGTTATAGAAACAACCCATAAATGGCAAAACCTAGAAAACCGTGACATCCTGACAACAAAGTGGCTTCTTCCTTGAGATGAATCCAGTAGATACGAAATATCCTGGGTTGATTTGTGGTCTGTGATTTGCCAGTCACTGTTCTCTCCTTATTTCTTTTTTCCTAGGAATGCTGCCATGTTTTTCAGCTTTTGAAGAAATAGAGATTTTACATAACATGCTGATTTGTAAACATTGGTCATTTTATTTTTATTTTATTTTATTTTTTTAACATTTTATTTATTTATTTGACAGAGAGCACACACAAGCAGGGGGAGTGGCAGGCAGAGGGAGAAGCAGGCTCCCCACAGAGCAGGGGGAGCCCGATGTGGGACTAGATCCCAGGCCCCGGGATCATGTCCTGAGCTGAAGGCAGACCCTGAACCAATGAGCCACCCAGGTACCCCATTTTGTTTTTAGTACATCGCCTTGGCCAAACCATTAAGTTTGTAGGCCTGATCTAGGCCTAGGGGCTACCTTTATGAAATCTCTATTATTTGTTTGTTTTATTTACATACTCATTCATTTACAGAGCGTCCATTTATCAAGCACCAACTAGGACCGATATAAAGAATATAATGCCCCCATTAATGTTCTCTTTATCCTCCATGACTTTATCTTAGTTCTCTTATTTTTCAGATGATCACATTATTCTGATCTGAAAACATATTTCAAAATTAGTACTTAAAAAAAAAAAACAGGGGCGCCTGGGTGGCTCAGTCGTTAAGCATCTGCCTTCAGCTCAGGTCATGGCCCCAGGGTCCTGGGATCGAGCCCCACATCGGGCTCCCTGCTCGGCGGGAAGCCTGCTTCTCCCTCTCCCACTCCCCCTGCTTGTGTTCCCTCTCTCGCTGTGTCTCTCTCTGTCAAATAAATAAAACAAAATTAAAAAAAAATTAGTACTGATTTGTAGTATCTAATATTTAGATTTTTTTTTTTAACTTTGTCTCTTTTTTTGCCTACTGCGATCTAACTGACCTTCTCATGACCTAGATGAATTGACATTTCCAGTCCTCTCCCATGATCCTATCATCTGGCAATTTTTTAGAGGCAGTGCTGGCAAAACGCTAGTACAGTGAAATGCATCCTATGGTGCATTTCTAAATCTAAACTCAGCCACCCCTCTTGAGCAGGTGATGACCATGGGGGTGGCTATGGTGATTAGAAAGAAAATTAAGCAATCACATAAAAAAGCTTACCTAAGAGGGTATTTGAACGTTAATTCCTTCTCTAGGCTATTTTTTTGCTGGTTCTGGTATTATTAAATAGGTTTGATTTATTAATTTATCACTAGTTATAAACAATATATGTGATCAGATTATTTTAGAAATGCATGATTGCCTCTGTCAGTGATGAACAGATAATAACTCAAAGAGACACCTCAACCATTATCATAGATGGCAACTGTTTGATGAATTGATAAGCACGTTTCATAATCTGCCTCATTAAGTAACACAAAAATTAATCTTCAGAGATGTTTACAAGTGAAAAGAAGTCAATCGCTCATAAGATTTTTTTTAATTATCAGAAAAATATATTATTAAATGAGGTAGTTCCCTTGTATATCCCTCCCTGAATTGTACAGAAACCACATGTTGAGCAGAGAAAAGAAAAGGCGTAATTGAGGAAATTACTTTCAATTGTTTCTCATTCCTCCTTAAGCCATTTGTTGCTGCCTGACCATTTTAATTCTCATTCTTCTGTGTAAATTAGAAGCTTAGTAACCAGCAGAGAGTCTCAGATCTGGGATTAAGACTCATTGATCCATTTGGTAAAAGCCAGCCTGTCTTATTAGTATGATGGAACTTAAATAAACTAGAGTTTTTGGAAAGAGTGCTTTCCAAAAAGTTCCATTCTAACAAAGATCAGTGTTGTCCCTATATTCCTAAATCTTTAATGCCAATGTATTGGATTTCTAAAATAAATGATAGAATTGCTAATAAGTATATCTAAAGGAAGTTGCTGTTGTTATATTTTAAATATAAATTTAAGATACAAGGGATTCTCTTCTCAAGTAAATGGATTATTTTTAAAGCAATACAATTAGATTTAGCCATAACTAAACTCACTAAGTTAAGATATTCTTATCCCAATAAGATTTGGTTCTGTAAGCTTTATGTTTAACTCTGTATTCCCACTCCATATTAATGCTTAGTCAACTCAGGGTCCTTCTGCGTTCCAGCATCGTATCTGTCTTATAAATTACTTTTATTTTTCTGTTAACGCTTCCTACTCTTTTCTTTCTGCAAACTTGTAAACCTTCCTAATGCATCTGAGTCAGTTTCCTCAGTATTGCCCTGCCCTGCCCTACGCCCAGGGTCTTTTAATTTTACTGCTCTAGCTCCCTCAGCTCTATTAGGTGGGCCAAAATTCACCAAAGTTGTTCTGGAATTTAAAGGTGACACATTTCCAAAATCTGGGAATACCATTCCAGAGCAGAATGTGTTAGAATAAACAGGATCAGCTCTGTGCTTCATCGGTTTATTCTTAAAACTCATGGTCCTCTGGGTAGTTAAATACTAATACGGCTTATCAAGGACTCTTGTCCCCAACCTTTGTAGTACTAATACAGTAAGCACAGCATACTATTTTTTTATTAAATCAGTGCGTGAGCTGAACCAGCCTGTGTAAAACAGTCACTCTCAAGAGTAAGAAAAAATGTTCCTAAATTCACAGAGGTCTTCTCTCAATGTGTAAGTTATTGAATAGATTGAAGAAGCTTGAAAAATGTACAAGGGAACCTGACTTTTTTATTAATGAAATTAAAGAGTAGGAGGACTTATCATCCTTATGAGGATTTGTCATATTTCCTATAGACCTCTTGTCCACTAGGTGGTAAAAATCCTTTTTAAAGAGCCAAACCCATGATTTATTAACCTACAAGGGATTTCTGTAATAAATACAGGAAAACCAATGCTTCTTTTTTCTGCCTTGGTTTCACCATTTTTAAGGAAGGAATTCATACTTAAAATATAACTTGATTTTTTTATACAGTGCAACACTACCATTTAAAAACAACAACTGAGGGGCACCTGGGTGGCTCAGTCGTTAAGCGTCTGCCTTCGGCTCAGGTCATGATCCCAGGATCCTGGGATTTAGCCCCGCATGGGGGCTCCCTGCTCCACCAGGAGCCTGCTTCTCCCTCTCCCCCTCCCCCTGCTTGTGTTCCCTCTCTCGCTGGTCTCTTTCTCTCAAATAAATAAATAAAATCTTTATAATAAAATAAAAACAACTGAAAAAAGATTATAGGTGGCAACAAGTTATAAGAGGTAGACATTTAATTGACTAACAAGGTATAAATGATTCTCAAAATGATCTGGAATTTTAATTTGTTAATTTAACCTTTTCAAGAAAGGAAATCAAATATCATAGTATCACCAACCATAATCAGCAAAGCCGTATTTAAAGTGTTCCATTTGAATATGAAGTCCTGCCCTGGGGTTTGGGTTATTTCAACATTTTTTTTCAGCAACACGCATGGAACATCTACTAAGTTTCAGTTTACTCTCCTAAGCACAGGAGTACATTGACAAAGAAGGCAGACAAGTCACCGGCTTGTTGAAATTAAGAGGGAGATGGACATTGATAACAAATTAAAGGTTTACACATTTGAAATTGTGGAAGACGTTTCAAAGGAAGTGAAGAGAATTGTAAGATAACCTGACCTAGTTAGGAAAGTTAATCTCTGAGAAGGTGACATTGAATGTAAAATTTGAATAACAATTGGAAACCCTTAGGAGAAGAAGGGGAAGAGAAAGGGTCAGTATTACAAACAGACCTTTGGGTACAATCAAGAGGTTTACTTAATAGTTCAGTGATGTGTCCAGATATTATCAATACTAGGAAATCTAACTTTATTATTTATGGTGATAAATAGTTGATACTCTGGTGGACCTTGTCTCAGAACTTATTTCCCAACTTACTCTCTAACTATAACCATGTAAGAATTATAATTGGACCAAAGGGTATTCAATATTTTAATCTATATTTTAGGGATACAGTTAATGAAGAGCAATGATACTAGACATATGTATATTCATGTGAATGCCTAAGTCTGTGTATCACCAGGATATCTGGTCAGTTTATTTAAAACTTCCATAATCTTTATCTTTTGCTTTATGACACGGAGTAACGGACTTGAAGCCTGCCCCCCTCATTAAGTTGGTCACATTTCGTGTTGCCTGTACACATAGTTGTAAAGCCACAATGATGTAGTTTTCTTGGTTTAATGTGATGGCCACATAAGTAATCGGATTATCTATAAAGTTCTTAAGAGTAGCAACCAGGTTTTTGTTGTTGTTTCTTTCTGTTTTATTTTGTTTTTTTCTATTGTAACCATGAAGTCTAGTACATAACCTTTAGTGAATGGGAGACATTCAATAAAAGGGTGTCAGATAAATGGTTGAAAGGTATCTTTGAAAAATTATGAAAGGAATGTCCTGCTATTCACAGACTATCAGGATTGGTTTCAACAAATACCCTGAATTTCAACATAATTGAATGGAATTGAAGGAGCATAAAATTATAATTCTGAAACAACAGCACTCCTCAGAGAATGCCCTTCTGTCAGAAGCCAGATTTCAGAGTTGCTGCCAACTCTCTGATGGGGAGCATTTCTGGAAGATGTTTTCACATTCAAGCTGCAGGAAAACCAAACCCTGGTTTGTATATAGGACAGGAAGATAAAGTGTGGCATTTGGCTGCGCTCTGAGTGACTGTGATAGAGCCCAATACCCATACACACACCAGGTTCTAAAGGTTGACAGAGCTAAGGCAGGTCCTCCACAGAATGATGACCTCTAGAAGGCCATCAAAGAGATTAAAGATAGGGCCATGTTTGATGGTGGTTACAAGTAATCACAAATATAAATGCATTATGTTTAATGGACGAGTAGGTTAATATCCGTCTCGTGCAGCTGAGATGACAATTCTAGTATATCTTTTATTCATAATCCATCTATTTTACTTCACCATATAATGAATGGTCTAATAGAAAATCATGTCCAAAAAAGAAAAAAAAAAAAAAAACTAGTCTTCCCACCTGTCATGGTTGGTTCTGCTCCAGAACGGTTTACTCAGCATGGACCTTTCATCTGTAGGCGGTGAAAGCAGCGAAAGGCTGCAAGTAGGAGACAAAACTAGAATGTTCTTATGTTAAGCTCCTTTAAGATCAATTGAAAATTTTAATTGTGATTAATTATCTAATCATCTTTAGGTTCCCCCTTTCAAGATTTGTGTTGCATTACCAAAGCCCCTAGTGGATTTGATATTTATTGTCCACAGCAAGTGTTTTGTAAAATGTTATGAAATAAAGGTATTCATTTCTTAATTCAGAGCCTCCCAGGAGTTCATAATGGTGCTGATTGTTTTAAAAGTAATCGAGTGTTTAAAAATATCTTGAAAAATTAACAGGACCTGTTTTTTTGAAAATGCCATTAAGAGCAATCACAGATTCCCTGAAGAGAGACTTCATAGGACCATGCACTTCAGCTGTCAATTATTTCTCATGCTGTTCCTATAATTTTAGCCTTTAGCACAACTAACTGCATTGAGCTGAACTTGGCATTCATTTCTCTTACCTTAGCAGAAGTTCTCTATTTAGATGTGAGTAAATAAAAAATGCAGAGGTAGTTCTTATCATCCCCTTACAACTTCTGCTTCCATTTAGTAGTATGCGTCCCAGGGGCCTGTGCAGGAACTGGATGCTTTACACACACAATTACACTGAAATGGGGGTGGGGGGGGAGGGGAGTATTCACCACCCTAAAATATGTCTTTTTGACAGAAAGATTAATTAAGGCTGATTATTTTTAAGAAAAAGCAGAAAGGGCGCCTGGGTGGCTCAGTCGGTTAAGCGTCTGCCTTTGGCTCAGGTCATGATCCCAGGGTCCTGGGATGGACCCTAATTTAAAAAAATTATGTATCTTTAAAGGACAACCTGTCCCTATGTTGTTAAGGTGACATAATGAAACCGACTGCCTCTTAGGTCTGTTCACCCTCCTAAATGGTTGACCTGAGGGCACTAGGAATAGTGTCCCTGTGAGAGAAAAAATTCCATTGATAGCAATTAATAAGAAACGGATTTTCTTTTTCAGATAAAATTGTTTTATTATCTCTTATAATGTTACCTCCCCATGCTGAAATCCATTATAATTGTTATAAACGGGATATATTTTAAAATATGTGAGGAATGTCAAGCAGATTGCCTTGGCTTCAAATAAAGGAATCTTTCCCCATTCCTGCACCTTCTTATTTTTATTCTTCGCATAAAGTCTCTTGTTTCATTAACAATACTAGGAAAGCTGCGTACTCATGGATAAAGGGAGTATTACATGGAAAATGTGAAGAATCACTGGATGAATCAGACCCTATCTGGTTGGATTGGCAACATAAGACACCTTTAGTGTTCCCTTTACAAAGAGTCAAGGAATATTAAGTCTAGAAAGGACTTCAGGCGTTTTCTATTAGATCACTGGGGCCTTGTTTTGATAATGATACCTCTCATGAAGTGTGAGGAATACATGTTGTAGTGGCAGTGAAGGAATTTTAATAATTTAATGATTTTCCCCTCCACCCTTCTAGATTCTTGGCTGAGACACACCTGTAATAAAAAGACAGATTAACAGGAGACAAACAAATAGCTATTGAATAACATGTATATCTGCTGTACACATGGGGAATACCCAGGAAAACTCAGTAACCCTCTGAAATGGCCTAAGACACCACCTTGAGTAACATCTCCAGCTAAAGCCAAAAGAAGGTGTTGGGGGTTGGGGAACGTGAGTTATGGGAGGTCACCAGGAAAAGCACAGTCAACAGGGGTAAGGTTGTTAGGCAAATTTAAGTCAGTACCTTCTCTATTGCTTAGAGTTTCTAGAGATTTAGAATTTTCCTTCTCTGCCCAGTACAGGGAGGGAGACACCCTTACAAATGGAGATTCCCCTTATTAATATAACTCTGTTTTCAGAGCTTTTCCTATGTCTGTTTCTTTTTCTTTTTTTCTTTTTTTAAGATTTTATTTGGTTACTTGAGAGAGAGTGAGCAAGAGAGAGAGAGCGTGCACACACACAAGCCGGGGGAGAGGCAGAGGGAGAAGCAGACTCCCCACTGAGCAGGGAACCCCATGCGGGGCTCCATCCCAGGACCCTGGGATCATGACCTGAGCCAAAGGCAGACGCTTAACCGACTGAGCCACCCAGGTGCCCTTTCTGCTTTTTCTTAAAAATAATCAGCCTTAATTAATCTTTCTGTCAAAAAGACATATTTTAGGGTGGTGAATACTCCCCTCCCCCCCCCCCCCCTTTCAGTGTAATTGTGTGTGTAAAGCATCCAGTTCCTGCACAGGCCCCTGGGACGCATACTACTAAATGGAAGCAGAAGAAGAAATTCGAGGTTAGCAGCTTACACACCTTGCTCATTCTTCCCACTGCACCAATGCCACCCCAGCGATGGGGAATATATGCCCAACTCAGCAGGTAACAGCAGTAGTCACATTTTGATTTTGACTTGAAATCATCAATACTTGAAGTTGTAAGGGGATGATAAGAACTACCTCTAATAGCCATCAAGGGTAGTTCCCTCTGTCCCTACCTTCTGCTTGAATGCCTCAGTTTGGTGGCTTTTAACCATTTGATAGACTTGATTATCTTAATCTCATTCATCTGTATTTCTACTTTGGCTTGTGCCCTTTCATCCTGGGTTTGTTGAAAAGAGAGAATAGCTCTTCCATGACTCATTATTTGAAAAAATATATTTTTATATATAAATTTATATGTATAAATTTATATATAAATATAAGCATGCACGTATATAACCTACTATGAACCATCAGTTTTCTTGGCAGCCAAGTCTCATGACTGGCTTTCATTAAGATTATCATTAATTAACATTTCTAAGGTCTTTTTCAGCTATATTACCATTAAACCAAATCTCTAATATTGTGCATTTACAAATTACAAATTATGTTTTAAATTTTAAGTGCAAAATTTTTACATTTATGTCTGTCAAATGATATTTTGCTAATAATGACCAGTTCTGGTTGGTTGTTATCTTTAATTTTTTAATAAATTTGGATTATGAGGGATTTTTTAAAATAATATTTTTATCAAAGTAGTCATCATCAAATAGAAATCAGGAAGTGTAGGGGCCAAGGACAGGCTGCCTCAAGATGGGCCACTTTGTCATGAGCATTATTTTGAGTAAAAAGCAATATGAACCCAGCAGATTCCGGGAAAGTTCTTTTCCTCCCCCTCAGCTGCCTGCCTCTGTCTGAAAAAGAGCTATTAACTGAGATTCCTCTTTACTAAGAAACTCATCTGCATAACAGAGCAACCTTTGTTTTCCAAATAGATAAGATGCCTTCCTGCTAAGGGTCTTCTCCTCTTAGTCTCCTCAGACCCCTACCCTCCCTCTTCTTAGCTCATCTTTGGAATTTACATGTCTTTATGGATTTTTCCATATGTATGAAACTAAATTTAATTTTCTCCTGTTAATCTATCTCTTGTCAATTTGATTGTCAGTCCCTCTAGAAGGACTCTGAAGGGCAGAAAAAATTCTTCCTCCCAGATAAAAATATTGAAAGATTGGGGCATCTGGGTGGTTCAGTTGGTTAAGCAGCTGCCTTTGGATCCTGGGGTCCTGGGATCCAGTCCTGCATCAGGCTCCCTGCTCGCTGGGGAGCCTTCTTCTCTCTCACACTCTGCCACTTCCCCTGCTTGTGCTCTCTCGCTCTCTCTGTCAAATAAATAAATAAAAATCTTAAAAAAATGGAAAGATTTTATGTAGAGATTTATCTATCTATATACAGACATTAGTATAATTATAGATATATACATTTATATATCTATACAGAGGTATGTACGTATGTATATATAGTTATTAATTTTAGTGATGAACTATAACCACTACTTGTATTTTGATATATGTTATACCACCTTTTTTAATGCATATTTTGAGAAAGTTTTTTTTTTACATAATTTTAATGATAATAATTTAACTTTTTTCTTCGGAATTCTCTGAAATTTAATTCTCTTATGATTAATTTTCAATTTTGGAGTCATTTTATAAACTTAAGAGGTATGCCTCCTGGTATTTTTATCAAAGCTATTGATAAAATTATTGACCGGGGCGCCTGGGTGGCTCAGTTGGTTAAGCGACTGCCTTCGGCTCAGGCCATGATCCTGGAGTCCCGGGATCGAGTCCTGCATCGGGCTCCCTGCTCGGCAGGGAGTCTGCTTCTCCCTCTGACCCTCCCCCCTCTCATGTACTTGCTCTCTCTCATTCTCTCTCTCTCAAATAAATAAATAAAATCTTTAAAAATAAATAAATAAATAAAAAATAAAAAAAAATTATTGACCAGTATGGGAACTGTATAATACTGGTTATTGGTATTCTAAGTGAGAGGCTTGGGGGGGGAACACATGAATGGGGAGGTGGCAGGAAGCAACTCTTATGCAGTGTAAGAAGGAGCTTGGGAAGTGTCCTAGAAAGGGAATAAGCTGTGGTAGAAGTCAAAGTGGTGGTAACATACAGCTCAGAAAAAGAAATATGAAAATGGCATCTTGCCACAGCTGGTTTACTCACTGACAATGCTGGTTTGAGGTATAAGCCACATGCCACCAACATTCCTGGGTAGCATGAATGTATGAATTTCCTTGGCTTAATGTAGAAGTCACTAAGACTTCTGAGATTTGCCGCTTTCAAATGCTTGCTGCCAGTACTGAATTAAGGAAGTCATTTGGGTAAGTTAACTATGCTGTGGTTTACAAAATATTTGATTTATTAGGTTCTGACTTGAGAAGATTTTACACTGAGTTGGGAATTCAATTGTTAACTGTGTGTACAAGAACAGTGTGCAGTTTCCAAACTGCCCAAAGCAATGCAAACATTGCTTTACTCCTGCATTGATGCACAGACTGCAGTGGAGAGCCATTTCTTAAAGTTCTGCATAAAAACAAGTCCGTTTTTTAAATGGGAAAATTGGGGAAGAATTGAAGATTCTCATCCTTAGTATTCCATGGAGGTGCTTGGATTAAACTGAAGTGTTTCCTGTTATGTGTATGAAATATATGTATAGTTCAGTATTTATATTTTAAAGTGTTAGGAGAGTTCTTGCAAAGGAAAGGAGACTGACTGATCATTGAAACTAGATGGTTTCTCTAAACAGATGTACTTTATGGAATTTTATTTGTTTTTGAAGTAGAGGAGGTGGCTCAAAAACATTGATTGGAATGCTGTTCCAAGATTAAGGGACAGATGTTAGAAATAGCCAAGAGCTGAGTGAGTGAATAATTCTAAGGAACAGGTGGAACAGACCTGGGGGGGGCGGGGGTCAAAAGAAACAGGCCCATGAGTGTGAGTGGAGAAAATGACATAGGGCGGGGTCACGTGTGGCTCTAAGAGTGAAGATTACTTTTGAAAGGTAGTGGACAAAAAAGGAAGATAGTATGAAGGTCATAGAATTAAAGAGAATATTAGCTATTAAGTGCAGTTTCCAGGTTTGAGGCAGAGTTGGGGCTTTTCTGTGAAAAATGGGCGGTCTGTAGACCGAAAGAATTTAGTAGAAAAGGAAACAACCATCAACTTTAAAGGGGCTCTGAACAATGCATTTTAGAGATGACACAGTTTTTTAAGTCATCATAATTTTACTGTATTTCAGTGGGAAGCAAAACATCAACCTGTTTTTTAAGCTGTATCTCACTAAGGGAAGTCTATATTCTGAGAAAGTCAAGTCTGACAAAAGTCAGTTGTCTAGGGGTGCCTGGGTGGCTCAGTCGTTAAGCATCTGCCTTCGGCTCAGGTCATGATCCCACGGTCCTGGGATCGAGCCCCATGTTGGGCACTCTGCTCAGCAGAGAGTCTGCTTCTCCCTGTACCCTTCTCCCCTGCTTGTGATCTCTCTCTCCCTCTCTCATAAATAAATAAAATCTTAAAAAAAAAAAAAAAAGGGCGCCTGGGTGGCTCAGTTGGTTAAGCGACTGCCTTCGGCTCAGGTCGTGATCCTGGAGTCCTGGAATCGAGTCCGAATCGGGCTCCCTGCTCAGCGGGGGGTCTGCTTCTCCCTCTGACCCTCTTCCCTCTCGTGCTCTCTGTCTCTCATTCTCTCTCTCTCAAATAAATAAATAAAATCTTAAAAAAAAAAAGTCAGTTGTCTAGGCAAATAAAACAGGCAGAAGTGGGCTTAAGTGGAATTGGCTTTTCAAGAAAGTTCTCAGAGGGTTGGATGACCAGCTGCCATTCCCCAACTGGTCTTTTTGTAGTACTTTTGCTTGTGGTGAGAAACTATGAGGAAAAGATTTGATCAGGTAGAATTCCAGCAACATGAACTACCAGAGCTGAAAGAACTCATAAAATATCTTCCTGCCCAAGATTTTCAATTTTATGGTTAAGGAAAGAAGCGCTGTAAGAGATTTGTGCAATGTATAAGATGGGTTATTTTCAGGAAGTACCAGAACCTATTTTCTTCCCACTCTTAACCCAGTTTACTTTTGTCAGGATTATTCCCTCTGGGAGAGGATAAGAACATGATTGTAGGTGTGGCCAATATACAATTGAAAGTGATGCTTAAAATCTCATTTGTTTGGGGCCTATGAAATGTCAGACTATTTGAGGGACAAATGGATCCTTTTTCCTTTCACTGTTAGATTTTTCTCTTTTTTTGTTCCTTCTGCTGTTTTTATTATTATTACCATTCACCTTGTGCTAGCTGCTGGTGGTGAATCTGAATGGGAAACAGGCAGGTGATGGGTTCCAAATACCTTCCTGAATTTTCCTAGTATAGTTCAACACTGAATGATCAGACTAGATGACCTTCTGTTCTGGTTATATTTTCTCTGCTGAAATCCTTGCAATAGTATACTGAGAAGACTGAACTTAACCTTCAAAGTTTTATGCTGAAAGGGTGGAAAAAATTTTCCTTCTACCCATCTAGATTTTTTGGCTGGTCTAACATCAAATTGACATAAGATGGATTAACAGGATAAAAAATATTAATTTCAGACATAAGGGAACCCCATAAAAATATGAGATCCAGAAAGTAATTAAAACTTATATAACATCCTGGGCTAAGGAAAGGGGAGTAAGACCTTTCACAGGAAAACAAGGGGAGATGTTTGGAAAACAAAGTTGCCCTGTTACACAAATGAGTTTTGTAGGGGTTAAGGGCAAGCTACTCCAAGAAGAACCACTTTGGCAAGAACATTATCTTGAGTTAAAAGCAATCAAAACCCAGGAGATTCAGAAAAATCCCTTTATCTCCCCCTCAACTGCCTGTTTGTACCAGGAAGAGAGCTATTATTAGAGATTCCACTTTACCTAGGAAACTTATCTACATAAGAGGACACCTTTGCTTTCCAAATATCTCCTTTTACTTCCTGCTAATGGTCTTCTTCCCTTTATATCCTCAGACCCCCCTACCCTTCTCCTTAGCTCATATAAGCATCTTATTGATGCTTATTATTGGAATGCCTTACTGTCTTTGGAATTTCCATGTCTGTGTGGATTCCCCATTTTTACGCTATTAAATTTGATTTTATCCTGTTAATCTTTCTCATGTTATTTTGATTCTAAGAATGGCTAGAAGGACCTTGAAAGAAATTCATCCTCCCCAACAGTTTCTTAGGTAAAACGTATCTCTATTCATAGCTGTCTTCGTGATACACCCTCCTTTTCAGTAAAAATTTAGGCAGTTGAGGGGTAGGTAAAGAGTTTTTCATGAATCTGCTGTGTTTTGATTGCCTTTAGCTCAAAATAATCCTTATGCCAAAGAGACATATTTTGGGGTAGCAAAATCTGCTTCCTTTTAAGGTAAATCCAGATTCGTACTGTTAAAAGATAAACTGAGGCATATTAAAATGTTAAGTGTGTATTTGAGCAAAAATCTGTTGGAATCTAGCAGCACCAAACCAGAAGTGGTTAGGAGTGCTTCACCAGCAGGAGCCAAGGGAGACACTTAAGAGAAGGTATAGAAACAAAGGAAGGAAATTATTTGATTGGCATTTACAGGTGTCAGTTTTGTTTGCTGAAGTAAGCCGCCATGGTATTACAGCCCCCTCAGTGTAGTGGCCTTCTTGCTTAATTAATGTAATAATACTCATTTATTCCACAACCTGATGGGCCCTGGAAGGATCCATAAGAAGGAAAATGAATAGGATCTACCTTCAGGTCGCTTATGACCAAGAATATGCATGACAATGGGAGCAATTCTAAGAAAAAGCAAGTGAATGCAAATGAGTAAGCTAAATACTGTGGGGATAAGTACTAGAAAGATCTTGAGTAGGAGAATAGGTATAATGAACCTGAGGCAACTGACGAAGTTTTTCTAAGGAAGATTTTCTCTAAATTAGCCAGGCCTGGGGCACCTGGGTGGCTCAGTCAGTTAAGCATCTGCCTTTGGCTCAGGTCATGATCCCAGGGTTCTGGGATAAAGCCCCGCATCGGCCTCCCTGCTCCGCGGGGAGCGTGCTTCTCCCTCCGCCCCTCCCCTTGTTCATGCTCCCTCTCCTTCTCCTCTCCCTCTATAAATAAATCTTAGATGGATAGATAGATAGATAGATAGATAGATAGATAGATAGATAGATAGATAGGCCTTTGGGGCATTACTAATAAAAGCCATGACTTTTCATTAGAATAAAGATCCGGAGACAGCTAACTGACTTCCACAGTAAGTCAGCCCCCCCACTGCCCTAGCCCCTTCCCATCCAGAGTTGGATCGGAACTGGTCTGCCCATGGGGAGCCTATATAGCTGAGCTTTTCCTTCCATGTTGGACTTACGTGACAAATCACTGTCTAGGGAGAAACGATGCCAGTCCAGGAGGAGAAGCTTCCTGGCCATAGACTGTTTGAGATCTGGCATGTTGCATGCACTTAATAAACGTCAAGGAAAAATAAGTGATGTTGCCCAGGAGAAAAGTTTCCTCCTTGTTTCCCTGTTTTCCCTTTTGAAGCAGGGCAGTCTAGTTTTGACCTTTTTATTTTTTCTCATATCTACTGGTGTAGATTTCCCCTCTCATGTCCCAAGGTAATCCACAACAAAATGGAATCTATAAAATTATTGATAGATTTTCAAAGACTGTTGATACTTATTTGCTCTTTCTCATTCAGTGACCCAATGTCATAAGAAAATTAATCTCATTTCAAAATTAAAACTGTGATAAGTGTTTTTTTTTTACAATTTATTTATTTATTTAATTATGTTATGTTTTTAAGGACAAATCAATACAATGAGGAAGTAATAGAGTTACAAAACTTAATTTGACAAGAAGATATTGAGTGTCTACTATGTATCAGGCTTTGTGTACTAGTGATAAGAGTTTCTGACCTTCACTGAAATGTAGGGCTTTCTTATAACTTCCTTCTTAGTTCTGGTCAGAGATAAAGCCACTCTGCTCAGCCTATACTGAAAGCCAAACCAATCTTCTCAGACTTTGCTTAAGATAAATCCCACTTTATGGGAGATAAGATAAATCTCCATGCAGGCATGGAGAATCAACTCTGTTGCCCTCCCAAACTCTAAACTTTACTGTATGGAAATATGGGGCTATTATGGACCCTGAAGAATCTACTCTTCAGAAATTACTTCAGATCCAAACTTGATTAGTCAAGAGACTAAACTTTTCTGCCTAGCCTCCTCTCTGGGATACATAGGATCTTGCACTAGCTTAAAGACTCATCTTAAGTCATTCCTACATAGCTATGGCTCCAGACCTTAGAATCTCTGAACCTCCTCTTGGCGAAAGTCCCTCTGATCAGTTGACCTACACTGGAGCATATTTGCTATTGATTGATGAAAGCCAAGGAGTCTGGTTCTACCATTAGATGAAGCTCGGCTCCTTCATCTTACATTTAAAACTAGTATCTGGAGCTGGTTTCTCTTGATGGGCATTACTCTCTTGGACACCCTTCTATATTACTCTAGCTCTTTTACACAGCCAAAAGGCAGATTTTCCTCCTGATTAAAAGCTCAAGACCCCTTTAGACCTCTCACCAAATTCCAATTTCTGCTTGTCACTAAACTAACAAGACTAACATGCCCTGAGCTCAGTGAATTATCACTACCTTCTTCAGATACTCTTCAATAATTTGTTCTTCAAGAGTTCCCTTGTCCCCCTTCTCTTGGAACCCACTCCTCCATTCACAACACAGGATGTGACCACCCAGAATGCTGTCATGATGATAGAATACCACTTCACTCAGAAATTAGCAATAGTAGTCCACTGATGCAAAAACGATAAATTTCTATCCTTGTAAATATATGAAACATTGTCTTGTTCTATAGATTGTTTTATTGTTCATGTTGTCTCTCCTCAACTTGAACTTCTTGAGGTTAGGAATATTCCATTCATTCAATGTTGGATGGGTATCTGTTATGTTCAGACATTGTCCTACATGCTGGGTATACAGAGTAAGACCTATCCATGAAGAGCTCTCTATCCAATGGGTTAAATAAGATACAAATAAATCATCAGAACACAGAATACTACTGCCATGGTGGAGGACGTACAAGATCCAGTAGTGACCTGCATGAGAGAATGATTGATTCTGGCTGTATTCTTTAGAGGACCTAAAGTAATACCTTATGTTTATTAGTCTTACAAGACATATTTATTGATGATGATAATATGGCATAAGTAGAAATTCAGAGAAGAGAGGAGGTAGAAAATAGCCTTTCTTAGAATTGAGATACCCATCAAGCTTTGTGATGGTAAAAATGTTGCTCAATAATGGGTAGCTTTTATTATTAATACTAGCAATCACTTATAGTTATAAATTGCTACCATTTATTGAGTGCACATTATATATCGGGCACTATGCTATGTACTTTGCACATGGCACATTATTCAGTCTTTACACATTCCCTACTGGTTGGACATTTTTCCCACTTTATGGATGACAAAACAGAGGCAGAAATAGTAAATGGCTGAACTAGAATTATAACCCTCTTTGTCTTTCAAATATCTCCAATTACCCACTCTACTATTTTTTTAATTTAATTTAATTTAAATTCAATTAATTAACATATAGTGTATTATTAGTTTCAGAGTAGAGTTCAGTGATTCATCAGTTGTATATAACACCCAGTGCTCACTACATCACGTGCCTTCCTTAATGCCCATCACCCAGTTACCTCATCCCCCAACACACACCTCCCCTCCCACTCTGCTATTATTACCAATCTAAAATTGGGGCTAAATATGTCAATGTTTCCAAACCAATTTATTATTTGAAACAATTGTACCAAAACATTAGGCCCATTTTGACAGTTGGGATAGATTAAAGGGAAAGCACACACACACACACACACACACATTTTAGCATCATTTTCCAGCAATGTGGAATGCTGAATACTTGAGTAAACTTGCATGCAGTACCCTAAATTCTGTAGCCATTACAAATTTTATAATGGTTCGTGGCAAAGCATAAAAACAAGTGTTTAAGGGGTGCCTGGGTGGCTCAGTCGTTAAGCGTCTGCCTTCAGCTCAGGTCATGTTCCCAGGGTCCTGGGATCCAGCCCCGCATCGGGCTCCCTGCTCGGCGGGAAGCCTGCTTTTCCCTCTCCCACTCCCGCTGCTTGTGTTCCCTCTCTCGCTGTGCCTCTCTCTGTCAAATAAATAAATAAAATCTTTAAAAAAAAAACAAAACAGTGTTTAAAATTGAAAACAGTACTTTTCTTAATGAAAAATTTAAAAAACGTTTCTTGGAAGTATTTTCAGAGGCATTTCATCAGTTAAAATTTACACTTCGTTTTAAATAAAGATTTTCTTCATATTGGATATTATCCTAGTCAGTTACATTTCTATTCATTTATTGTTTTTGTAAATCTGTGATCAGGACTGTTATAATAAAACTTGTCACTACTTAAAACTGTTCACTGGGAACATAATCTCAAAGGGTTAGGCTATAAACAAGGATTAGTGTCACTAAACACAATATGGTAGAATTGGGTGTTTAAAATGAGTTACAGATGTTTTAGAGACTTATAATAAAGCATGCATTTAATAAAGAATTAAGCAAGTCTTGTATCCTGTTATTGTTTAGTTACACTGTTTGTGAAAATTTCCTCCTTTTCTACACCCCCTATTTTTTTTTTCCAAATTGCACATTAATATTAGATTGCTTTGGTATGTATTGCCTTAATCAGAAAAGCATATGAACTAAAGCCAGCTGTGGGACTGCAGAGCATCTCAAAGATGCTATAAAGGGGACATAAACAAGACATTAGACCTCTTATTCTCGCTCTCTCTCTTTTTTATTGCCTAGCTCAGTGGTCTGTTTTATAGCCATGGTGCTCTGCCTAGCAGTCAATATTCTACCTGCAAGCTAGACCGATTCTCAGGGAGGTAGAAAATCTTTGACTGTGGAGTTGTACACAATAGAGTTTGTCTGTTTCACTGTTATTTTTCCCTGTCAGTCTCTCTAATATTCATTTTCCATCCCCTTTTTCCTAGCCCTTCTCTGCAAGCATTCCTAAGTAAGTGTATATGTGTCAGGGATAGAAAATTGCGTGTGTCAGGGGAAGAAAGTGAGTACAATGACTCCTAGGGGATTTGAGTTGGGTCACCCAATGTGTGAAATGAAGGGTCAGTTTTGAAAGTCGTCCTGATAATCTGGTTTCTGTCCACCTCTCTTCTCCCTTCCTCTGAACTATGCCTTTTGCTGTCTTTCTTTTCCATAGTCCTTTTTCCTATTTCCGTTTCTCTCCTCTCTCCAAACACATTACAATATGGACATTTCTTCTTTTAACAAACACTTACTGAGCATCTGCCTCATGACAGGTACTTTGCTAGGACGACACCAATGAGCAGGGCAGTGTCAGTCATCTCTTTGGAGAATATGGGAAAATATACATTAAACAGATGATCCCACAAAATGAGTGTAAAATTACATAAGTGAGAGAAAAGTCCTGGAAGCAGTAGGTGTGTGAAGTAAGGGAATCTTGTCAGAACCTAACTTACTTGAACTGTGGGTCAGGGAAGGTTTCTCTCCTAAAGTTATAGGTTCTAATCTTGAATTCCTTTCACAAATTTCAAATTCACAATAACTTTTTCAGGATAAACTGCTTTGTTTTATTTATAAAACTAGGAAATGGCCATCTATTTCTATATTTTCCCTCTTACTGTTCATATATTATTAATAGCCTTAAATCATTATATTCAGTGAATATCAGCATCTACCTATAGAAATTTCTCTTGGAATTAATATGTAAACATATATGCCAGGGAAAAACACCCAAAAGAGGAAAGGCCTGGAGTTATTAGCCTGGAGCTCCATTCCTTCAGGAGGCAGGTGTATTGACAAATGAATATTTACATGGCTAATCTAGCTCATCAGTTACTGAATACCTATATTGCATAATTGTCTTCTCCTTTATATCTGCTTCATCTAGCCTGGTTTTAATTGACTCTTGAGATCCAGATTTCATGACTTTTGGCAGATACCCAGAATCAGAGCTGAATGATATTGTCTCTGAACTTGAACAATTAAAAAGAAAAATCCTGATTTCGGCTGGCTCTTCCTTTTCTCGTTTTACTTTACTGAGCTGTAATCCCCTTCTTTACTGCTTCCCATTCCCTTCATTTGGAATCAACACAATTACTCTGATTCAAACACCTTATTCTTTCCTTATAAATTGGTCTTTCTAAAATGTGCATGACTTTGCTTAGGTTTTTTTTTTCCCCCCTCACCCATTTATTCACTTACGTTTTTCATAAATGTGTAATGACAATGAAATGTGTGAGCAAAAGACAGAACATAAACTGGACTGATAAGACCAGGAGATTTGGAGGTGGCAACTGAGATCTCAGTTTAATGTCTGCCATTAACTTGTTCTATCTTTTGATAAATTAGGAAACCATCTAATATTTAGCATAATGGTACTTTGGAGGTCAACTAGTCCCAACTTTTCATTTTAATAATGTGAAAACTGAAACCCAGAGAAGTTGTGTGACTTCTTAAGGGTCACATAAAAATCCATTCATCTTTTTTAGGATTTATGCTTCTTCTCTATCAGTTGAGGAAATTGGAATTGTTCTTAGATCATCTTTAAGGACTCCTTCAGCTCTAAAAATCTGTGATTCTAAACTCTACATCAAACTGTCCAGATCCCAAGGTAACAAAGTGCATACTTTGTAATGACACGCTCTGCTGTCAGCCAGGCAGAAATTATCTTTACATCTACTATTGGTCTTTTCATGAGTGTTTCCCTTACAGGGTCTACATTATTTTATTAATTGAATTAATTGAAAATCTTGTGAGGTAAATCAGCTCATTTCTCCATGAACAACAAAGGATAGGAGAACTTTTTTTTTTGTCTCCAATATCAGGTTATTTATTACAAAAACTATGGCATCAAAGCCCAGTAAACAGACACTTCACCAATGTTTGAACAAATTCACCAGCACTATCTAGGTAGCTTAAACACATTGGAGGGTTAAAGGGATATTCTTTGGGAGGTTTGCTGTAACTTCCATCCTTTTTTTTTTTTTTCCATCTTATTTTTTCCTCACATACTGCTTCAAATTTTGATGGAGTAGCAAGTCTTAGAACTGCCCCCAATAGAATATGAATGGAGACAAACAATTTTGCTCACAACCTAAACCACTAAATTTTTAAGTTTTCATAAAAATCAATTCTCTCATTCAGACATGTATGGTAGGAAATATTCTTGTGCTATTTATGTAAGTCTTTTAGAAGGTTTAAATGGATTTCTAAATGTATTTTCTGCAGGTATTAATGAAATAATAAAAATGATTCTATTTTTCACCATTTATTTTACATTCTCCCCTCAGCAGTATAGAGTTATATATACTCAAATATTTAATTAACATTGAATTGCAGAGTATAATTTTTTTTCTAATATATTACTATCTACAAAATTTTAATTTCCTTTCTACAAAAATTTAATCTTTTTTGGCTTTTTGCATCTTATTAATCTTAGATAATATCTAGGATTGTTATATTATCTTTTGAAATACATTTTTTTTCAGTCATTTGTTTCCTCCCACACGACTTTGAAGCTAAGGCCTTGCTCTAGCCAACATCCTCTGAGCTGCACACAATAGGAGTTCAACGTGGGTCAGGAACTAACTAGAAGATATTTTGTGTTCTAGATCCAGGACTATATAATTCTGTTTCAAGAGCTGTTGATTAGTTTGTTTATTATTCTCTGTAAAGATGTTATGTTAAGGGGCACCTGGGTGGCTCAGTCGTTAAGCGTCTGCTTTCGGCTCAGGTCATGATTCCAGGTTCTGGGATCGAGCCCTGCATCGGGCTCCCTGCTCCGCGGGAAGCCTGCTTCTCTCTCTCCCGCTCCCCCTGCTTGTGTTCCCTCTCTCGCTGTGTCTCTCTCTCTGTCAAATAAATAAATAAAATCTTTAAAAAAAAAAAAGTTATGTTAATCTTTTTACCTCAGAGCCTTAATGTTTTTCTTAAAAAAAAAAATATATATATATATATATTTTGGGGGGGGGCGGTGCCTGGGTGGCTCAGATGGTTAAGTGTCTGCCTTTGGCTCAGGTCATGATCCCAGAGTCCCGAGTTCGAGTCCCACATTGGGCTCCCCACTCAATGGGAAGACTGCTTCTCCCTCTCCCTCTACTCCTCTCCCTCTCGCACTCTCTCTCTCTCTCTCACACATAAATGAATAAAATCTTTAAAAATATATTTATATTTTTTTATTAATTTTTTTGGGGGGAAGGGCAGAGGGAGAGGAGAAAGAGAATCTTAAGCAGGCTCCACACCCAACGTAGAGCTGAAGTGGGGCTTGATCTCACAACCCTGGAGATGACAACCTGAGCAGAAACCAAGAGTCAGATGCTTAACCTACTGAGCCACGCAGGTGCCCCTTAAAAATATATATATATTTTTTTCATTTGCACTCTTAGATCAACCATCCCTCTTGTATCCTATGGTAGTCCTGATTTCTTTTTCCAACTTTTTATTGTGATGAAAAATTATATTATGTTAAACTTAGCTATCTTGTAGCATTCCTACACTTGAGCTCTGTAGTTTTCAGTGTACTTTGTTTATTGGTATAATCTTTCTGTTTGCCTAATTTCCAGCTTAAGCTTCCTTTCACATGCAAAGAGATTTAAAAAGATATTGCAGTTACTTTTTTTCTATATTTTAGAATCAGTTGATACGCTAAGAGGTAGCATATAATTTCAGGATTAAGAGCTTTGGAATTAAATAGACTCGCACTCAAATTCCAAGTCAGAGACATACCACCTGTGTAAACTTTGGCAAGTTACACTTAAAACTCTCTTGGAAAATCAGAATGATGATAATAATAGCTAGTTATTAAAAATCAAATTTAATTCTAAAATCACATGAAATGGTGTTGGAAAGTATTTGGCTGGTATTTGGCACAGAGTAAGAGTTGGGTAATGATTTTTGTTGTTTTTAAAATCATTAACCCAATAAACCAAGCCTGGTAAGAATATGTGTCATTAGTAATGTCAGTTTTTCTTTCTTTTTTTTTTTAATATTTTATTTTATTTATTTGACAGAGAGAGACAGCTAGAGAGGGAACACAAGCAGAGGGAGTGGGAGAGGGAGAAGCAGGCTTCCCGCCAAGCAGGGAGCCCGATGCGGGGCTCGATCCCAGGACCCCGAGATCATGACCTGAGCCGAAGGCAGACGCTTAACTACTGAGCCACCCAGGCGCCCCAGTAATGTCAGTTTTTCAATGGCTAGCATGCGATTTCCCCTTAATAATAGTAATGTTAAGCTGAGGTACATTAAAATATGTTTAGAATGGTATCCAATATATCTTGAGTGCAAGTGTATTTATAGAAACTATATCTAGTTACTTCCACTGAGATATAAACAAGTTTTTGTACCCACAAAATTGCACTTATTTTTAGGTCACTGGTGTCAACAGCTACCTCTTCAAAGAAATTATTTCTTTTGATCCATTTAGTAACTTGGTCCCAGCTGCATAAAAACAGACTTTCGGTATTTCATTTTTCTACAAACTGCTGATGGCTGCATTCCATAGCTTAAGAAATCTGTCAAAATTAAGCCTCTGAACCTCAAAAGCTTTTACAGAAACTTGTTGCATTTGCTTGTATCCAAAGTAGAATTATTTGCAATTCACAAAATATGGATTTTAAGAATAGAGCTTCAAAATACTGAATGTAATTCTTAGCTCTACATCAGTTATTGACTATTAAAACTCATAATATGAAGGTGATCATGCAGTCAGTAATTACATCGTTTTCTGGTGATTTTAATATTTTCTCTTTTGTCACATGGGGTCAGTCACTCAAGTAGCGAGAATGTGCCCAGGAACACCATGTGCTTATGGGTGTTGCAACTGATAATAGTAGCCTTAGCAGAAACTATATGTTACAGTAGTAAATGCCTTGACCACTTGGCAAAACTCCCCAATGCTTCCACTCATGTCTGAGTTTATTTATAGGGGTTGGCAGTTTTGTGTGGGCTTTATTGTTATTATTTAACTTTAATCACAGAACATGATCAAAAATAAAGAGAAGAGATGAGTAAAGAGAATCCAAAGGAATTCATCATCCAAGTCTAACAATTATCTTACAGGCCAGTCCTGTTTTATCCATAACCTCATCCCTTCGCATTTCTACACTCCTAACAGATGATTTTGAAGCAAATCCAGGGCATCACTTCATTGACCTGCAAATACTTCCATTCGAATGCCTAAAAATGTATGGAGTTAAAACAAAACAAACAAATAAATGATCATAATAACTTTGGTACTATTTTGATGGTATGATAGCCAAGACTAGAATCGTCTCGAATGCTGTCCACCCAGGACTCTCTTCTCTCCCAGTACTCTCAGAGAACAATACAAAATGTGTACCTAAATTCTTTCAATTTAGACCTCTCTAAAAAATCCGAATTAGAGCACCCAGCTTTGACCGGAGGCTTAAGTAAAATCTCCCTCACAAATCTGAGTCTTTATCACTATACTTTTTACATCTTTCTGTAAGTAAGAGTGTGAGGGGTGGAAGATTGGGGAAGGCTGTGAGTTCACTTAGCCGTTTAGCTGCGAGGAGTGGAAAAGGAATATCAGCAATTTCCAGCTTGATCCCAGGGCCTTCATCTACATGCATGGGAGGTAAAAAAAAGACTTTGGACCTAACTCTTCTCTAGGGCCTATGTCTCACCAGGAGCCGGGCAGAGAAGGATTATCATCAAGAAGAGTATAGACTTACAAGTCTCACTCACTACCCAGAAGTGCACACTCACACTTGTTAAGGTATTAGAATAAAGTGGAGATTTGATAGAAATCTGATTACTTGGACCTTCGTGGTACAGTACTGCCCAAAGTGTGTTTTGAGCAATATCGGTGTTGTTTTCAGAAAGTGAAGGTCTCGAAGCCTGAAATTTGTAACTTGCAGTAGGAATCACAAAGAAGCAGTTATGGCAGGGGATATTTTTGAAATGTATTTAGGTATAGGTATTTTATCTTCATAGAGCATTTGGTAGGATTAGTGCTCCTCGTGAGTCTTTGAGGGATGTTGGTGTGAAAAATCAATATGGGAATGGGAAAAGGGACTGAGTTTTTTGTCTTGTCCATTTATTAGGTTTAGGTTATTTGCATCACTGAACTTTGGGCTATCAGTATACATCGAGAGAAACTGTTCTTTGGAACTTTTAAAACAAATACCTGAAGAAAATTTTTCTAACACTTGAAATGGAAAAGCTTTTTACTCCAAGCCATCTTTACTCTTTTTCTTTTATAAATCTGAGGTGTTCTGTTCTTTGTTTCTGACTCAGCTTGTGGAAAAACTGCTAGGTTTTTCATATAAAATAAGAGTATGTAATGTTTCTCTTTTGGGTATTTCACATGTTTTATTTCAGTGCACATCATTATATTAAAATAGGAAATGTAGCTATCTAGAGTTGGTCTGAATGGCCAATGCATGTCTCTTGCTGTGTTTTGTTTCAGATGGGAAACTTCTAGAAAAGGCCCCTGATCTTCCCAGTTATACAGTACAATACTATGATCTTCCTGGGGGAAAAAAAATAAAATAAAATAAAAAGGCAAAATACCCACCAGAAAGAGATATTCATGGATAGTCAGATCATAAGTGGAATGTTGTTTCCAGTTTGGGGTTATATGCTTAGTACAGAAAATCGACAAGCTGAAATGTGTTCCTTCCAGCTCTTTATGTCTATGAGTCTAAAAAGGCAACTAGAAAGAGTGAGGGATCTTGGCTCTTCTGACCAGAGAAGCACAGGTTCAAGGGTGTATACCAGTCATCTTCTAATATTTAAAAGGCATTCTGAGTAAGCAAAAATGGCTTTGATTTTTGTGGCTCCAAAAGGCAGTACTTGGACCTTTGAGAAAAAATATAAGATGGAAAGTATATGGAGATATGAATATCTTTCTAATGACAAGAACTTTGAACCATGCTAATATGAGAGGTGGTAAGTTATTAGTATCCGAAGATCCCAGGTTGAGGTTGCATGCTGTCCATCAGAAATAGTATCTAAGGCTGATATTGACTGTAAGTTTGGGTTATATGACCTTCAACTCTTTTCTTCTTGAGTTCTAAAAAATACTGTATTAATTTCACTTCCAACAGTGACTGTCCGGCTATATTGAGGAATATTTCGAGAGTCTGATAAAATGATGGATCCTCTCTCCATAAAAATGCACATACGTGCACACACAATTTGCATACAATTTGAAGATTTTTGGTCTCCTTGAAGCTTATTCATAGATCCCAGGATAAGGATCTGGTCTGTAATTTAATTAACTTTGCAACTCTGAGTAAATCATGTAACCCAGCTAGGCCACAGAATCATCATAATTAAGGTGTCGTGATTAGATAATGTTTAACGTAGATAGAGCCTTCCATTCGCAAAAAAATAATAAAATATTTGATTCTGTTAGAAAGCAATTCTTGAGTATAAGACCCATTCTCAGGACGGAATGGAAATGGAGAGTAGGGGTCTTTTTACAATTCAAAAAACTGGATCCTGAAGAATAGAAGCAATAAAGCTTCATTTTCCTATTGGCTTGGACATAAACAACATGTTCTCAAGTCAATTTCCAATTTTGACTTTTGGCTATTTGTAATAATAAAATAAGAGTCCAGAAGGTTTGTGTGGGAGTTAGACCTGAGTTAAAGAGGAGGAATGCCTTTTGTAATAAAAGACAATTGAAAAGCATGGGTGACTGGGTGAGTCCATTTTCCAGCTCATTAACACTGCCCTTAATTGTCAGGGATTGCTGAGTTTATCCATGTGAAGTAATTATATATACAAACATGCAAACATACATGTGCTTATAGAAATGGAAATTATTTTCTTTAAATCAATTTTAAGAAGGGAGATAGAGATCAATATAGTCACTATTACAGTACAGATTTGTTTTATGCTAGTTGTTTGTGGTATGGTCTATCTTCAGTTCAGACAAAACTGTCTTTAGTAGTCTTAAAAATAGTATATGGATAATTCTCACTGTTAGCAAGAGTAGAGCAAAAGAATTAAGTCAAAGGGATTAAGTAGAAACTTCATTAGCAATTTTGAATTGCAGTTCACCGAAGTAAAGGAGTTTCTGTATATCCCCCCATCTCTGCTTCCCAGCCATAAATTCATCTCCCCCCCCCCCCCCCATTCTTCCTCCTTCACCTTTCTCTTTCTTCTCCTTATCATAAACATTTATGGGGCATTCTAGGAAGTGCCTAGTGCTATAGGAAAAAAAAATAAAAGGAGATACAAAGAACCATTTGGGCAGGACATCAACCCTCAAGGCATTTACTATCTAGTGGCAGACAGAGGACACCCTGAACAAATCAGCATTTCTTTGTTTCTCATAAATACATACGGACGTGCCAGAAAGCATTATCTTAAAAGCAGTACTAGACATTTACGAGCACCTGCTCTGTACAAGGCCTTTCGCCTGGCAAATATGTGTGAGCACGAGTTTTTTCCCAGTCTCTTGTTAAGAATGCAGATTCCTGAGCACAGCCCCAGAAATTCAGTAAATCCAGGGTGAAGTACAATTTTAAATTGTGCTTTCACGTGTAAGTACTCTAAGTGGGCAGCAGATTGCATTTTTAAACAAAAACTTGCTTAGGAAATGGAGAATCAAAGCAGCTTATGACGTGGACCTAGTAGTGTGGCTGCAGTAAACCTGGAGAGACAATGTCTGTACACACAGAGATGGAAAACAGTACACGGTGGCTGAAATCCTGTCACATAAATGGCACCAAAAATAAGTGAACAGAGTAAGAGAATGGATAGGTAGTCTTTTTGGAAGAGTTAGAAAATGAGGAGTCTTTAATAAATAGAATAAATATCTTTTCTCATCTCTGCCCATTAACCATGGTCCTTACTCATTTTATGTCACCCTTTTGGTATTTTATCTGCATTCTTGAATTTGCTCAGTTCACACCACAACCTCCTCTCCAGTGGTTCGGTGATCCTCCCCCATTTTCATCTACTACAGTACTGGGAGTTTATGATCACGATTGCTCTGTGTACTTTTAGGAAGCATCAGCTCACAAAAATGGGTGGGAAGAGACACTGGTCACCACTTCAAGTAGCAAATCCTGTGGGAGCTGTGGGTCAGTGGTTATTTCAGTATTCCCTACTATAGAAATGCCAATTAGCTTCAGATAATGTGGGTGTTTGAGACCATAGGGGATGTTGTGGAGGGCAATTATAGTCCAAAATCATAAAGAACATTAAAAAAGTGGCTACTTTTCCAAATAAAAAGTATGTAAGGTAGAAGCGCATCAATTCTACCAGAATACCAAAGACTCCTTGCTATTTTAATTTACTTGTGCCTATTTACTTGGAACTGTTTGATGTGTTTAACATTTTGCAAGATCTGTCCAGGTGATTTGGCACAAGAGGATAAGAATTCAAGTTTAATGTGAGTACTGATAAAACTCTTTATACTTACGATTAAATAGAATGCCTATAATAAACTTAGTCAGAAATTCATCATTTGGATGATACAATCTAATTGCAGAAGAGTCCAATGGAAAATACATAGAAAATACATAATATATAATGAGCTAATTTGTTTGTTTGGTTTATTTTACATGTGTCCTCATTCCCTCTTGTTTGCAGTTGCTGAGATTTCTTCACTACCCACCTTTTTCTCAGATCATTATGACCTTGCCCTTCTGTGTTCTCCAATGAGATCTCATCTCCTCTCTTCCCCTTAGACTATTTATTTTTAGGTTTCCTAACTGGGAGACATACAGTCTCAGTTTATTAATGTTAGAATTATTTTATTTGTCTTAGACGTATTATGGTACTCATGGAACATGGGACACATTTCCCTGGAGCTAAAGACATATGATTGAAAATATATTAGATAATAAACATACGTCTACTTTCCTGTGGATAGTTACCTAGCTCCCCAAGAAGGTGCTTGGGGATGAGTTACTTGCCTGGCCAGGGTATACGCAAATCCGTCAGAGGGGTGGCCTTTGTGTTCTTTCTCTGCAGCTCTTACATAGGAATCTACTCTTGGTTTCCTTGGCTGACGATTTGATCTAAAGTTCTTTTTATCATTTCTCACAAGCTTCATCATTTGCTTATCCAAGGAAAGGCTCACAGGCAAGATTCCAGGACAGTGGAATAAATCAGAAATTCCCTTGTGGGAATACAAATTAGTTCCAAATCCCCAGTTTCTAGACAGTTCTTTCTGGAACCTTCACTTATTTGAGCACTAATATCTTCTTCCTAATGAACGTGTTTCCACCAATTGGCCCTTCCTCTAGTTACAAAGCCAATAAAGAATAAATTCATAAAGAATTTCTTCTGTATGAAAACCCTACAAGTGTTTGAGGATGTCTGTAATTATCCCCCATAGTCTCTGCTACACCTGACTGAATATGGCTCCTCTGAGCATCTGGTCACTCTTCTGTTTATCAATGTATTTTTATATACATATAATGTATTATATATACACATATACATATGTATATATATACATATATATGTATATATATATATAGTTAAGTAAACACTATGTCCAGTGTGGGGCTCAAGCTCACACCCCGAGATTGAGTCACATGCTCCACCAACTGAGCCAGCCAGGAGCCCCCAATGTATTTTTTAAAATGGGGCACCCAGCATGTCAAACTGTACCCCATATGTATCTTAGGTAAAGTTCAGATAAATGAACTGCATGCTTGATTTTAGTTCATGCAAGTGTCTTTTAAACAGTTGTATCAAATTGTTGTCTATTATTACTTTTTTGTTCAGTGACAATCCCTTAGTTCTTTTTTACACTAACAACAACATAATCAGGTTACTCTCATCCTGTGTTTATGCTATTTATTTTCTCAAACCTACATGCAGGATTTTACATTCATGCTTGTTAATTTTTCCTGCTCTGAAGCATATGGGAGTCTGATGAAGAAGATGCCCTGCCAGTTGAAGATGTGTTTTATGACCTCTATAATAATTTAAATAATCTTCACTCCTCTATGGGCCC
The DNA here is from genome assembly GCF_002201575.2 of Neomonachus schauinslandi. Lineage (NCBI taxonomy): Eukaryota > Metazoa > Chordata > Mammalia > Carnivora > Phocidae > Neomonachus > Neomonachus schauinslandi. The sequence continues at coordinate 69,302,973 of NC_058412.1, forward strand.
TCTGGAATCTTCCTATATAATTTTTATTTGCATTTGCATGAACATGTATGCAGAAGAAAAAGTCCAGCTTTAAATTCTTATCAGTACTTTTGAGGACTGTGGGAAGCAGTGACAGAGACATTCTTTGGTAGGTAATGTAACTATCGATCTTACGCCACAGTGGTTTTCTGGCTGCCCTAGTCAACAACTTGTTGCTTATATGCATTTAATCATGGTGTGGTGCCCAAGAGTTAGGGCAATTGAAACTCTTTAAACAGACAGGTAATTGCATATGTACATCAAAGTTAATAGTGGCCTTGAAGAATGACAGAATATTAAATGCAAGGGAATTGTTTGGATCAATATTTGTTTCTTAAAAACTTGATAAACAGCATTTGCCAAATAGGTGGTAAGCACCTGGTCAATAAGCATGTCTGAGTTGGTGCATTGCTGCTTTGAAAGTCTCTGAGTATGAAACTATATTAGCTGAAGTAAGAACACTCCTTCAGCTCCAATTTGATTCCATCTACCGGGAAAGTTCTGTAAGTCACAGATTACATACATATCCTTTCATGGACTTCAAGAGTGTATTGGGATCAGCCCAGCTCAAGATAAGGAGGCCATAAGTCCAAAGACTCATTTTCTCAACTAGAACCAGGCCCCTAATTGCTTCTTTCTGGATGAGCTCAGGGTCTGGTACAGATCCTGCTGTAGAATAGATGCTTGATAAATATGTGTTAGATAAATAAATTATTAGATACACTGATGAACAAACAGACAAATAAATATATACCAGCCTACTCACACTTAGATTCATTGCCTGGGAAGATGAGTTTCTTACTGATAAACCTAACCCACTTCAGAGACCCCCTGGTTGTGTGTGTCTTCTGCAGACTCTAATTCCCTAACTCTAAAAAATGGAATGTTCTCTTCCTTTTTCCTGGCATGTTCAGGGAGGGTAGAAAAAAAAACTTCCCTTCAGGTCCATAACGTTCTTTACTAACTGGCATTTTCTTCTTGTTTAAGGGTGTTGGATAGCTTTATTTCCCAACTATCCTCTTTAATGGGCCCCTGTATTAAAGCAGCTGCCTTGACTTGCATGTGGTTCTGGACAAACACACAAAGCATGTTCTGACTCTTTAATATTAATTCTGGGGCAGTATGTCACCTACTTTCCTTAAGGATAAATGGCTCTCCTAGAGGCCAGGGTGGCTGGTTGACTTACTCATATAAGTAATCATCCTTTCAAGAAATTAGTTATATGTACATCAGATGGTTTATTTTTTTAATCTAGAAAGAAGTCCAGAGTTAGGTGACACAAGGCTAGTGTACCTCCTGCAGGAAAACATCAAGTATTTTTGTTCTTTCTGTCATCTTGATTCCTTATCCTCAGAGTGTCATTTTGACTTCATGGTCTTAGGATGGGTGTTTCCCATTGGCATGGAATCTGCATCCGGGGCAGGAAGAATAAGGTTCTGTGGCAAAAATACTCAAGGGACATGCTATCCAAGTCTCACTTTTTAAAAAGCCATTCCCAATGACTTCTGTGTACATTTCCTGAAGATTAACTGGGTCACAAAGGCACTCGGACTGTAAGGGGCTTTGGGAAAGCAAGTATTTTTAGTGGGGCATATTGTCATCCTGTGTACTTTATTCCTCCCTCTCCCCCAAAAACAATTGGTTCAATGTGCCACGGAAAAGGCAAAATAGATACGGTGTACAAACCTAGAAGTACCTGCTACATCTACTTTTCTTTTTTTTTTTTTTTTTTAAAGATTTTATTTATTTATTTGACAGAGAGAGATAGCGAGAGAAGGAACACAAGCAGGGGGAGTGGGAGAGGGAGAAGCAGGCCCCCCGCAGAGCAGGGAGCCCGATGCGGGACTCGATCCCAGGACCCTGGGATCATGACCTGAGCCGAAGGCAGACGCCCAACCGACTGAGCCACCCAGGCGCCCCTACATCTACTTTTCTACATTGTTAGCTTGAGCTGCAAGCCAAGGACTGGGCTGCCCCCCAAAAAACTAGAATTGAGCAGTCACTGATTTTTAAAATGAATCTTGGTATTCCTACATAGATACTGCCTAGTGAGTCATGGGAAACCATAGGATTCTTTAGTGCTCGATGTGAATCTTATTCCAAATCATATTTTTAGACTATCGTGTATTTTCCATTCTGTGACCTGTCAGCAATCTAAGTCTTGTTTTTCTTTTTTCTTTTTTTTTAATTCCCATTCCTGGAAGCCTAGTGGATTCAAACTTCATTGGCCCAGCTAACCAGTTTTTATCATTTCATTATTGGATTGAGTAATTTGCGCTGGGTGAAAATACCATTCATCCCTCCAAATCCTACTTATCTCAGCCATGCTGAACTACTTCACCCTTTATCTAAGGTTATTTGATTGCAACAGACAAATCTTATTTTGCTGGGTTGTAATAGATCTGTACTCTTCTAATTTGGTTTCTGTGTATAGTTTTTAATCCCTTTAATTTTCATAAAGAATTTTCTGGTTTATACAGTAGACTATCCCACCAAATCTAGAAAATATTACTCCATTGATATATAAAATGGGAAATATCTACTATGTTAATATACTTGTTCTCTTGCTCTTAATGTCTCTATAGGGCTGTAGAGTTTTAAAAAATGCCTTAATAGCATCCTATTTTGACAAACTGGGAAATAAAGAAAAAAAGAGAAAAGGATGGGCAATTAAAATAAAAACTAGAGCTTTGTCCCCTAATTAAACACTGTACCTCAAGTATCTCTTAACACCGTGAAGGGTAGAATGCGAGGCGGATAAAATTGGACAACTGAGGAATAAGTTGAAATAAAATAAAAGGTTTTATCACAACTTTATTATTTAGTTATGGGACTCTTTGTTTTTAATTATGTGATATGACAGTTTTCAGCATAGAAAATATGCAGCTTCCTTAAATGTGACTCATATAAGCAATAAACCTCAAATGAGGGGGCAGGGCGAGCTGTGAAAACAGGCTCATGAGTTTCCTCCCCCACATTTTATACATGGAATTATTATTTGCCCTTATTATTTAAAAGCATGTGTTACTGCTTCTGGCATGTAAATGCATGTTAAATTAAGATTTTCACATGATATTCCAGGGTACAGTTTTGTGCTACAAATTCCCTCAAGTCGGAATGTAATAATGATCGCAGTGGTTAATATTCTTGTGAACCTAAAAGGTGAAGCAAACATTTGCTGAAATTTACATAGTTTTCAATTTTCTAATGCTAGCAAATGGGAGCTGCTTGAAAATAGAAGTCACCTATATTTTTCCTAAGGAAAGAAAAGAAAAAGTCCTCACATATCGGTTCAAACTCTTCCTTGAATATCTTTAGCTTGTGTAGCGGTTTCAGTTTTTGTTTTTGTTTTTCTTTTTTCCTTCATGCTGTGTAAAAGGCTTGCTCAGAGCAGTGCAACATAAAGGAGGGCTTTTTTTTTCTTCTTCTTTTTCCTCTCTCTCTCTTCTATTGATTGAGAGGGTCTGTGTTTGGGGGTCTCTTGCAGTTTCTCTAGAGACTATTCATGTAAATTGAAAAAAAATCGGTATTACTTGAAAAAATACCTAAAACTTTGATTTAACAGTACAAATGAGGGTATCGTCTAATCCCTCAAGTAGGAAATTGCTTTTCTTCATGATCTGTTGTTTTCATACTCTTTCTGGCTCGTACTGCGGGAGGAGAAAAGACCCACCTTTACCATGTCTGTTCTTTTACCTCTTACTGGTTGGCAGTAAATAATAGTTGAACTAAGTAAATTTAAGTAATAATAGTAAAATGCATGACTGATAAGATCTTCAAGTCTCAATTGGACAACTATGATTATACCAAAGCAGGAGATAATTTACATGGGAAACTGAAATGAGAAATTAAGACTTTGGCATAGTGTAACAATGAGGATGTGACTTTTGTAGGGCTCTTCTCTATGATACTATAAGTATTACATGGAATGGAATAGTACATGCTCCAAAACTGGGGATTTTTTTACATAAGTAGTTTTTCCTGCTAGATGCTTTAAATTATTTCCTTGACAAATGACAAATCAAAATGTTGCCAAAATGAAAGGATATTGATTGTGTGGGCTGGTTGATCTTCCATTGCCCATTAAAGTGTCCAGTTTTCACCTGAAGCTGGTGTTTGCTGTGCTAGGAGGTAGCATTATTTTAAAGCAGAATTGGACATTGTGAATTGGACTTAAGTAGTTTCAATCTCAGTATTTGGCTCCTAATTTTTATTAGTGTGTGAATCTTTACATTGCACAGAAAATTGGAAACTTTCTCCACCCTTAAAAATTAGAACAGCAAATCGAGTTTTAATTATTTAAGGGAAAGGGTAGATGGGACATTTATTTCTTCTCTCCATTTGGATATAAAATATTTGAAATGTTTCTTGTATCACTAAAGTACCTAAAGTAAAATGAGGGTAAACTAGTTCATTGGAAAATAATGTATGAGGCAGTCATCAGGTATACGTTTTAAAAATCACCAGATATTCTTTAATACTATTGTGTGTTAAATATTGAAGACCACACCATATGCCTAATGCAAGCTTCATTAGAAAGACATTAGTAGATTAATTTCACTTGCTTTGTAGTTTATTTTATTTAGAATGCAGTAAGGTAAGTTCATTAGTTTGTAGAGGTAATGTTTTCTACTATACCTCAATGCAGCTAGGAACAATTCCACAGAGGTCTCCAGATCTACTAACACCTGTCAAGATAAACACACAGTTCTCTGGGGGAATCATCTCAGCAATAGAACAGAAAAAATCTGAGGAAAGTAATTCTTTCATGAAAGAAAAAGAAGGCCAAAAAAAAAAAAAAGTGATTAATGATTTTTTGAAATGCCTCAGAGGTCATATATTTCTCATACAGTATAAAAAATATAATCTGTCTTTTGAGAATAAGTGTTTGGGAGTATATACTACTCATTTTTAAATAAATATTCTAAGAGATTTGAACTCTATGGAATGATCATGCAATTTGAATGAAAGTTTTTCTGACATGTATAGCTTAATCTCTCGTCCATCCCAGAATAAGTATATTAGATTGTAAGTTTTGCTATGGTGATATTATTTGAATGGTTGTAGTTAAAATGGTGCCAGTATTTCCATTATAAAATCCTATTTTCAAGGATTTATAAGTTGCCTATAAATGTTTACTCTGCAATTCAGCTTGGCAGCAAGCATCTTTGCTTGGTGGTATTTTTTTTTTTTTTCATTTTACATAGTATAAGAAAGAAAGACATCTGTTTATAGCATGAGTAGGAAAATATGACAACAAATTCCCTTATTCTTCAAAACCAATTTATTTAGCATTCAAATCAGAGTTCAGCCTAAATTTCTTATATATTTTAGGCAGTAAGAGAGCTAACCAAAAGCCTGTAAGGATAAATTGAAGATGATTTGTTTCCTTTGTCTGTTGGTTTTGGTTATTTTAAACTCCTAAACATGGAGATAGACTTAACCAGTAACTTTGATACTTTATTCATTCAGCACAATAATAATGTGGATATACTTTTTTTTACATATCCCAGGTATTTTTTTAGGTATTTGTGATAGTCTATACTTGAGAAAGTAGCAAATAACTGGCAAAGTTCAGAAAAAGTTCCAACAGAGATATATGTGTTAAAATTCAGCAGAAGAATGAATGAGATATTAAGAGAGAAAGGAAGGAGAAAAGATCATTTTTACCAAGGGAATAGCATGGGCAGTGACAAAGAAGTGAAAAAGTGTGCAGTGTGTTTTGGGAAGGGAAAAGTTCTGTGGCTGGAACCAAGGATGTTTGTGGGGGAGGTGACAGAAGTTGAGATAGAGATAAGATAGTTGAGATAGAGATAAGATAATAAGAGGTAGTGTGGAGGCAAATTTTGAAGAGCTTAATATGCCTTGTTAAAGGACTTTGACTTTACCTGGAAAACAGGTATTTGTAGTGGGATAGTCATACTAACTTAACTGTAGTACTAACATCAAAAAATCATTCTTGACAAAATGTGTGATCCAATATATTTATCCTGAATTGAAAGGGGATTAGATTATAGATCCCAGATAAACTTATTTAGAGATTCAATTCAAATTGCATGATTAAATTCCTTTCTGTGCACTAAAATGACAGTATACATTCCAGAACATATATTCATAAAAATAGATCGAATTGGTTTATGTTCTAAGTGCTTGGGCATTCAGGGAATGGAACTCGTCATTTGTGTATGATGTCTGGTTCTGGATTTGGATATCTATATTTACTAGGGAATTTGCAAATTATGTGTCAGTTTTTATATCGCCCTAACTTGCCTTATAGTTGTCTTGCCAAGTTTAGCTCCATTCTCAACAATCCCATGCTTCTTTCTTCTGTAGTGATGGATCTACTTGACAGAATGCTGGTGAGTCAGGCAGACAGATCCCAGGTTGTCGGGTTGGGTCACTGATCTTTCCTCTGGCCAATGCTGGACACACAGGAGGCCTGATAAGACAGGACCTGAAAGGGACTTGTATTTTTGTTGTGTGTTTGTTTTATGGTGATGGACTATTTGGATGGCCGGTGTCAGGTTTTATATGGAAACAGACATTCTCATCATTTCTGATTTATTTCCCCATATCATAAAAGAAGAGGAAAGAATAACCTATTCAATAAAGTAGGTAAGTAAATAAAATTTAAAAATAAGTACATGCTAATACATATATATACTAGGTACCAGACACTATTCTAAGTACTTTACATCTGTCAATTCATTTAATCTTTGCAACAACCCTACAATTATCAAGCCCCTTTACACCAAGTAAGAAAGCTGAGTTTAAGTAACCTGCATAAGGCCACTTGGCTAATAAGTTAATAGAGTCAGAACTGAATCCTCATGTAGTGTTTGAGTTCCTGCCTCTAGCCTCTGGCCAGGCCAACCAAAGATGGGCTCAAATCCAAAAGATAAGATGGAAGAGAACTTTTTTAAATTAATTAATTAATTATTTTAAAATATTATTTATTTATTTATTTTCTGAGCAGAGTAAAGGAAAGGTGTGAGGTGAGGACATGTAGGGTTACATGGTACACATCTTGAAGTCTTTAAAGAGGAGTTCTGGGAGCAGCACTATTGTCTGTGTGGAGTATACTGCTAAGAAAGTGACTTTATTGGTGAGGAGCTTAATTAGAAAACTTGTCCAGTGTTGGTTAATAAAACCTATGGCAAAGACTTTGACATTTAGATGGAGTGGTGGTTCTGAAAATCTGGTTCCCCTGGGCCTGCAGTATAAGCATTATCTGGGAACTTGTTAAAAATGCACATTGTCCGTACCTCTACATAGCAAGAGAATCAAAAAAGCAAAGCAATCTATGATGTAACAAATCCTTTTAGTGATTCTCCAGGACACTAAAGTTTGAGCACCACAGAGACACAGAGACTAAACTAAGAGATTATTGGGGAGGTAGCCAAACTGGACTATAGACTGAATAGGGAAGACTTTGAAATAGGGCTACATTAAAAATCACATTACAGGGGCGCCTGGGTGGCTCAGTCACTTAAGCGGCCAACTCTTGATTTTGGCTCAGGTCATGATCTCAGGGTCCTGGGATCAAGCCCCACATCAGGATCTGCTTTCAGCAGAGAGTCCGCTTGAGTATTCTCTCTCCCTCTGCCCCTCCCCCTGTGCTCTCTCTCTCTCAAGTAAATAAATAAGTCTTTTAAAAGAAATCGCAATACAGATCATTATCATTATGTTTATAGCACCGATCTAGAGCATGTACATATGAATAAATGACAATAACTTTTATTTAGTGCTTAATATATTTTTGAAACTATTCCAATTCCATTACATACATTGTTATAATCATTTTAGAGGTGAGGAAACCGGGGCAAGGGTCCATTAAACCCAATGTCAAATGAATAATAACGATGAACTCAAACTCAAGTGTGGCACTCAAGCTCCATGTTCTCCCACTGTGTTATGAATATATTCACATCACATAGCATGAACCTATGGAAGAGTGTGTCAGCAACACAAGTTGGCTGAAATAAATGTACAAACAGTTGTAATGACCATGATTGAGAGATGACATATGATTGGTTGATGCTCAAGGAATGCCCCCAACACTTAAAGATGCTGTGGCAGTGAAATTTCTATAACCCCGCCTTGGTGCCTAGTCAATAAATTTTAGGTAGGATGTCATACATGAAATTTTTATTAAATAGGTCAAGAGAAAAGAGAGATCATAAAACACTTCAGCCCTAAACACAAACTAACTTTGCTTGAATAAATCTAATCATGCTTTACAAATCAAACTGCACATCCAGACTTTAATTTGAGTGAATTGGGTATCGTGTTGGGTTCCCACTACTCCCTCTCATTTGATATGTCAGTGGGGAGGTTCCAGGTAATAGCTACGCTGATGGAATTCACCAATCTATATCTATGACTGGATTATGTGTGGTGGGAGATGAAAGTGCACTTCCAGATAAGGAAACACTTCATAAATAAACCTCACTTTTCAGTGACATTATTACATCTGTGGGTCTCCAGGGATGCTTTGAGCCCAGTATTTTTTTTCTTGTTTTCGTTGTTTGGTCGGTTGGTCAGTTGGTTTGGTTTTACTCTCACTACTACTGCTCTCCTATTCAGATCCTTTCTCAGAATGCCCACAGGACCTGCACTAACCCAGAAAGGAAACAGGGTCAGAGGTTTGTCTCCACGGCTTCACAGATGACACCCTCTCCTGAGTCTTTACTGCTTTATTCTCTCTCAGTCCCAACTCAGAAATGCAGGTAGATGGATATGTGGGGTCTTCTTGCCTTTTCATTGTGCTGACGTTAGTAGAAATGCGAAATGCAAGATACTCTCCTCATTTTTAATTTTTAAAAAATTGGTGCTGCCTGTGGGTTTTAGTATACTTCCCCTCTACTGCTTTTAGTGTCTACTTTTCTATTTAAAAAGCTTCCTACTGAGCTGTAAGAATTTCCAATTAAGTTTAAGGAAAACACGAAAAAGTTGTAAGTGACAACCATCCTGTTTCTTGAGACAGAAGGGTTGATTTTTGAAATAGGAAAAAATAATTTGAAATGACCTGTCCTTTTCCATTTCTCTGCACACTCCCCCTTCCACTCACTCTCTTCTCTCTCCCTCCATTTCCTTTGTTTTTCTCCCTTCAGCTTTCAGACTCATCTCCCATTTCTTAACACTGTTGTCCAACTTAGGCTACCTGACTTCTTGTTCATTACAGATTATCAGCTGTGAGTGGGCCTAGGACAGTTTTCCATGTACAGCTATTAGGTTCTTTTGGTAAATCTCAGTAGCCCCAGTGGTTAGAGGCAGGGGAGCATTAACCACTCCTCCAAGAGTTCCCAAAAGTGTGGGCCATAGTGAATGCAAAATGCAAACCCTGCTGCTACAGAAGCAGACATTTATTAGTAAGTAGGCGCAAAATCTTATAGCCTGTTCTGGAAGTGGATGAAGTTCCAGCTCTTGGTTCTGTTAGGTACATGAAAAAAAAAGACATGAAAAAATGTCTTACAAAAAAGATTTTGCAAATATGGCAGTGACCAGCTCATCATCCGTCAGAATTAGGATCTGATATGGATCAAAAATAGCACCCACTTCCTATGGTTTTGTGAGGATTAAATGAACTAATATGTTTATATCTCTCAGACTTGTGCCAGTTACAAATGTGTTAGTTCTTAGTATTACTATTATTGTGGCACCATTCCTTATGGTAAAGGGTGAAAGACCTCTCAGATTCACAAACTCTAGTCAAGTAGATGTCTGTAAAATATTTTGGCTAACCCACTGATCCTGGATGTTAATAATTTCACAAAAGAGAACCCATTCCTAACCTCCAATACACCAATTGAGAAGCCATTTATTTCACAAATAATAACCTTTTTTTCAAAATACATTGTAATTAGTGAGCAAAGCCACATCATGATTGGAGATGATGATAGCCAAGGCTTCTAGAAGCTACCTCTGGCTTCCGTAATTCTGGCTGAGACATCAGAGCATAAATTCCTGATGAAGGCAGCTGACTCTCTTGGGACACAGAACACTAACACACATTTATATTACACTGTTTATGCTGAAATATTTAAGAGTAAATTACAGGCAGCCGAACACCCTGTCTCCTCCAACCAGTTCCTAACTCAACTGACAATTTGTCGGATGCTGCCTCAGTTTGTTTTCAATAATGCAGTTCCAACCACAAGGACTGACCAGCTGAAGAGACATAAAGAGTAAGCACAAGCTCTGTTTGCTTCATCCAGATGAGGCAAAAGTTTGTTCATGAGACTTTTCTCCCTTTTCAACAGAGAGTTGCTCCTTATTCCGCCAAATTACAACTATTTGTACCGAATATGGCAGCATCAGCATCACTGCGTTCACCCCCAAAGCCCCTAGGTATCACCGAGGTGCCCTAGACATCTGCCTGAAAACTGCAGCTATGGTGTCTTCTTTCAAGGCAGCTGTAGATCTTTCTTCTTTAGCTCTGGAGACTCCAGTAAAACTGAGATTTCTGGCCTATCCTTTCCCTAACACTACCTTTATCTCCTAGGCCCGAGACAATACAAGACAGGCAGGAGAGCCTCTTCTTCACTGAATGCTCTTGGGAAGCTTCACCAGAATCTTCTATACTTACTCTACTCCTATGGCTTTAATCTATGTAAGTCACTCTCCGAAATCCCCGCCCCACCTTTCTCTATTTTTTTAAAGAGAGTAACAAATACAGTAAATCCTCATTATCCACAGATATGAATTCACGCCTTCACTAAAATTTGTAAGTCCCAAATCAATAATAGTGGCACTAGGGGGGTCAGCAACAGACACGCACAGAGTGGCCAGAAATTTCCGTCCCTAACACCCAGCTCCCAGAAGAGGTCAAACAAGGGAACACTCCGCCTTCTTGTTTCAGCTCTTATACTATAAACAAGGGCTCTTTTTGTGCTCTGTTTAGTGGCGTGTTTTTCACATTTTTGTGTTTTGTTGGTTTTGGTTTCGGTTTTGGTGATTTTGCTGTTTAAAATGGCCCTTAACCATAGTGCCCAAGTTCTGTCTAACATTCCTAAGCATAAGAAAGGTGTGATATGCCTTTCAGAGAAAACAGGTATGTCACCTAAGCCTTATTCAGGCTTGAATTATAGTGAGGTTGACGATGAGTCCAGTGTTAACGAGATCCCAAATATATTAAATAAGGTGTCTTTAAATAGGGAAAAAAAAACAAAACACATAAAACAAGGTTACATGTTAACTGTTTGATGAAAGTGTTGTGACCAGAGGCTCGTAGGAACCCAATGCCTAGCAGCGGTGGTTCAGTGTTCTCTAATTCATTGTCCAGTAGTGACTTTATAGACCATAACCACGATGAATAATGAGAATTGACTATAGGCACCAAGAGGCTAACTTACATTTCCCATATGCCTGGCACTTGAGGGAGCACAAATGAAGACTTGACTCCTCTCCCCTTCAGGAATCTACCATCTGTTTGGAGAGGCAGGGACAGATCAACACCATATACAAGGGTATTGGAGAACAATGCAATGCTCTACATTTCCTGTCAGTGGAAAGGAACTGAAGAACTGTGCAGGCTTGACTATTTTACACCCATATGGGAGCAGAGACATAATGCCTCAATTGTGGGGGGCGTTTGATATATTTTAAAGTACTCTCACATTAAATATTGCATTATAGCCTTCCTGCCCTGTGGGATTGTTAGGAAAGATAGGAACATGACTATTTTATAAAGGAAGCCACGGAGCCTCAGGGAGAGGCTAAGTGATTAATATGACATAACCAGTAAATGGCAGGGCCGAGAATGCAGCCCAGGTTTCCTACCTCCTAATCCAGTGCTCTGTCCATACTAACACTATGAGATGTCACGGTCAGAATATTACCTAGAGGCTTAAAACCATACTGTTGGGATGATTCTCCTCTTCTTTTCCTTTTGAAGCTTACTTGATGTATTAAAAATGAATATGCACAACCCTTGGCTAATGAATTAAAGTACACATGCTAAAAAATAACAAAATCAAGAGGAAATGGCCCCGGGGATATGGGTTGGGAACAGTACACAGTGCAAGGTGCTGAATTTGGGTTCTGTTGCTCTTTGAACAGCTGTGGGAAGTTGGGAGACATGGTGTATTTAAGTAGATAAAAACATTCTCTAGCATGCTAAGCCATTTCAATTCAGTGAAGTACTGAAGAATTATTATTTTTTAGTAGAATCACATAATTTTGACAGGAACAAGAGATGCTGGATTGCTACAGATTTGATTTCTTGGCCCCTGGACAGCCGGGGTGACTCTGAATGAACTAGGATGCAATATACAAGTCTAAATGACCACTTCCATGAGTGGCTGATTTGAATCAAATCCTCCTAGTATTCCTTTTTTTTGCCCCCAATACATGACTTCGTATTTGTTGATCTAAGGGATTATATAGACAGTGAGGAGCCGGTGAGAAGTAGTGCTTTATCAGAGTTGTTTTCCTCTGTTTTTAGGTAGGAATAAAGACAAAAAACGTTCAGCCACTAGACATGTCATAGTTTTTATCATCTTTTGCAAACCAGGGCAGTATTTCCGTCGTAGTCCTAAATTGTATCTGCTAGCTTCCAGTGACTGTGGTCTCCTTGCCAACTCCACTTGCCGTCCTAGATTTTTACTCATAGGTGTGTGTTGGCTTTGCTGGTCTCTCATCCAGGACATGCAGCTTTCAGTTAAAGATGCTGCATGTCACCCATGGGATATAAATGTCCTCTCTTCCTTGGAGGCACTAGATTTAGGAATTTTTGTTTTCTATTGCTATTTTCCTTATGAGAAAGGGTGAGAGAAAGGCAGAACTCCACCCTTACAAAACACCATCACAGCTGGGCTTCTGTAGGGATCTTGAGGGTTCCTAAATATCCCCCAAATGTTTGAAGTACAAGGAGTTTCATTCACACTGTTTCTCTCTGCTTTCTTCCTCTTTACCACCGGTCTCCTTCCTCTCTTTCATTCTTTTTCTGTCTGTTCCTTGGCTGCCAAATTCACTCATTTTTTTTTTTTTCTCCTCCTCATGTATTTTGGTTCCCTGCACTTCCACTGCCTTATATGAGATATGGTATTGTAGTGGGAACGAGGACTCTTTGTTACCAGTAATATGTGTAATTAACAGATCACCAAAACTGATACTTAAGTAGATGGTGTCAAACCATATTTAGCCGATTGGGTTTGAACACCTGGCAGAACAAGTTTGGTCCAATAAAAAGAGCCGAATTCTTTCCCTTTTAAGAGCTCTCAAGACACTGGTTACATCTAAACCATAGGGGTAGGGGAAGGGTGCCATTTGCCGTTGTAATTCAGACGGCGGGATCACCTGGCAGAGGAGGGAGAGTTGCTTTTTAGGTGTTCTCCGCATCGCCGTACACGTGTCCCTTTGATGTGTGGAGAATGCATGAGAGGCAAAGCAGGGCGATTTCTGTGGGAAGCTAGACCAGCCTCCCTCGTTACATAGGCTCGTCCTCTGCATTGCATCCGAGCTTCAGTGATTTGCTGTTTGGAGACTGCAGATTTGCATAGAGCCCCTCGCTTCGCCAGCGTGTGTGGTTTTTTTTTTTCTTTTCTTTTCTTTTCTCTTTTTTCTTTTTCTTTTCTTCTCCCTCCCACCCCCCCTCCTTCGTCTGCTTCTTCTTTTCCTCCGCTCTCTTTCCCCTGTTCGATCCCCGCTTCCTTCATAAGGGTGCACTCTTCCCTCTGAACCCCTCGCCGGGCGTAAGTGTCAGGAGGCGGCGGACGCGGAGATTGCCTCGGGAGCAGGCGATGCGCGCCGCTGCTCCGCGCGCTGCCCGGGGGAGGCTGGCGCGATCCGGCGAGCGGGCCGGGGCTGAATGGAGGGAAGGGGTGCCTCGATTCCATGGGGTCTGCTTCTCCCTTGAAAGGAGGTTGGGCCGGCGAAGTGGCCTCCCCAGTCCCCACACACAATGCTAAATGGATTTACCTAGTGGATTCGCGGTGGATGGCTGTCATGTAGAAGTGAGGACCCTCCGGGAGGAGCTTTAAACAATTTCCCCGCTCCCCACCCCCCCCGGCACGCACTCTCGCCCGAAACTCTTTGGGAGTATCTCTCGAGAACCTGGAGCCCTGGAAATCTGGGAGCAGCCGCTCGCTCCGCGCTCGCTGTTCCCCGGGGCTGCCTTCCCGGACAAGCCCCCCATCAGCTGCATTTGCCTCGGCTATGTTTCGGATTCTTTGGGGTGCAAGGCACGGCGGACTCCAGGACCCCGAGAAGACTGTCCGAAGGAGGGAGAGGATGGGTGCCCTGGCGCGGTGAGGCGGTCGACCCCTCAGCCCACCCGGAGCCGCCCGCTCCCCGGCTCCCTCTCCCCTTCCCGCGCCCCAAACTTTGCCTCCCGCGGCGGCTGCCCCTCGGCGGGCGCCCCGCCATGTACCAGAGGATGCTCCGGTGCGGCGCCGAGCTGGGCTCGCCCGGGGGCGGCGGCGGCGGCGGCGGCGCAGGGGGGCGCCTGGCCCTGCTCTGGATAGTCCCGCTCACCCTCAGCGGCCTCCTAGGAGTGGCATGGGGGGCGTCCAGTTTGGGAGCGCACCACATCCACCATTTCCATGGCAGCAGCAAGCATCATTCAGTGCCTATTGCAATCTACAGGTCACCGGCATCCTTGCGAGGCGGACACGGTGGGTCTGAGGTGCCAAGTTCTCGCGGGTTACTCCCTGTCTCCCTTTCAACCCTGCGCTCGCTTCCCGGCCCCTAAGGCTCAGAGAAATGGGAGCGCGAGAAAGGGAGGTGCATTTGGGTGTGTTTGGTGGGAGCCACTTATCTCTTTGAAGACAATAGAAAGGGGCTGGGGGAAGGCGTCGCGGGTGTTTGTGGTGAGGGGTGGGAGGGGCGTTTCTTGTCGGGGTGCCGGGAGAAAAGATGTGGGCACCTATTAAAGGACCATCCCTGGTCGGGCGCCTGGGCCCCGCGGGAAGGGGGCGTTACTAGCCAGAAGGTCACTCGGTGTGGCCGGATGGGGCGCCGCGCTCAGCCGAGGGACCTGGGCGCCACAGAGAGGAGGGCTCTGCAGAACCTTTTGTCTGTGCTGTGTGTTCTGCCCCACCTCCTGCCCATTTTCCCAGGCCTGGGGGAGGGAGAGGTTCCAGCCTGTACGTTCCTTCGAAGTGTGCCCAGACCGCAGTGACTGTGAAGCGGTTGGTCCCAGGACTCACTCAGCACGCTGCCAATTGCTTTTGCCCCCACCTCTTCCCTTAATTGGAGAAGGTAGGAGAGTTCCCGAGGCACCCTCTCCAGGGCCGGCCAGCCCCCTGCCAGGCTCCGGGGGGACCTTTGAACACCATTGCCTTTACTCCACGCACCCACACAAATAACACTTCTCTTTCTTGGTGATTGGACTGAGTTATTTTTTAAACAGAGCAGCTACCCAAACCCATCTCCCCGGATCCTGTCTGAAGGCTGTTGGGATGAGGGAGGTCCTGCTTCCTTCTTACTCAAGAGTTGAGTGCTTTCCAGAGAGGGCAGGTGGGTCAGTGCTGGCCGGTCTAAGCCAGGACGTCTGCCTGGAGGAGAAGTTAGAGTAGAGGGAAACTATTCTCCTGACCCCAGGTTCCTTTGTAAAGAGCAGAGTGTGGAGAAGAGCCTTGGCGGGTAGGTTTCTTCTCCAGAGCGGCCAACAATGTTAAGGCCAGGTTCCTCTCGGTTTCAGATAAGTGCCTGTTTCAGATTCCCTGAACTGCCAATAAATAAAACATCAAACTGTTTTTGTGAGTCTTTCCCACTACTACCTGTGTTTCTTCTCTCCCAGTGTCAAGTCTGCTACTTGAAAAGGCAGGGTGAAAGTTGTGGAGACTTAAATCCCTCCCCCACCCTTTCCCTGCAGGGCCCCTTTCTCTTTCAGACTCGGTTCAGCTTTCCATCCTTTGCCCTTCTCCTTAGGTAAATCTTCTCCCCAGAGCAGCTGCTGCTTATACCAGGACAGTCCTCTTCCCCAGGGACAGGCTTCCTACCTGGGGACAATTCTGGTTAGAGATGAGGAGCTGGCTTAACCCAGCTGAAGAGAGAACAGATTCTCTTGACACCTCTTTAGGAGTGGCTTAGAGACACACCTCGCTGTGGGTCCTAGGAACCCCTCCCCTTCCTTCCCTCAGGTTCCTCTCAAGAATTTTCTCCAGTTCAGAGTGGCTAGGATGGAGAGGAGTGATGCCCCACACCTGGGCTTCTTAGCTGAGAATAACAGAAAGGCTAGATCCCCCTGAAACCGTAAGGAGTTTCTGCTGCTCTCACCACTTGCTCACAGTATTCCAGGACCTTGCTGCTCCTTTTACCTGGGTGCTGTTCCCACCCACTGCCCTGCCTTTGTGCAAAATTGTGTGAGCCCCGTGGGAGGGAGGCAAGTCAGGGTGCAGAAGGGGCAGACATAGAGTGGGTGGGTGAGGTGAGCCAGATGGGGGTCTGCGAGGGGGTGGGGCGCCTAATTGTGCCAGTGGGAAGTGCTTGGCTAATCATCTCATATGCATATTAACTTCTCCTTTTCTGTGGCTCTGCCTCTCCCAAGGGCTGAGGCAGCTGAATGGGGAGCGCCCTGGGGAAATGGAGAGAGGTGAACACCTAGGGGCCCTGCCGCAGAGCCGGCACTCCTTTGCCCTTCCCACCGCAGCTCCTGCCCCAGTCAGGCGCCGTCTGCTGGTCTTTACAAACATTTCTTCCCCTCCAGAATACAGGGATTGTCTCTGTATGTGAATGAAAAACTAGGCGCACCTATCATTGAAAAAAGGAAAGGATAGAAGATAGTGGAGAAAACTGTACGTGAGCAGTGGTTGGTATTATTCTTTTGGGTCAGAGAACTTTCTCTTTCCTTTTTGAAGGTTGTATTGTATGATCATATTTGTTTTTGAAACTCTCCCCACCCTCCTTACACATACTTCTGGAGGAAGATTTCTGATTCCCCCCCCCCCTTTTTTTTTTTAAATCAGAGTAACAAACTTACCTGTCAGTAGCCAGCCTCTGCCAAATAAAAGCTGCCGTGAATCTTTCATACTTCATCCCTTTCTTTCCTTGAAAAGAGGGAATTAACTCTGGCTCGAGAACAATCAAAGAACATTAGGGATGAAATAAGATGGAGAGATGTAAGGTGGGAATGCAGAGGGGCTGAGAGCAGGGCAGGCAGGGTGGTGGCTTAAAAGAAACCTAGTAAGAAAGAGGTGATGTTGAATTTCTTGGGTCAATAAACTGCCTGAATATTCAGCTAATTAGTCGAAGGACCCACAAGGAAATAATCTTTGAGCCTAATAGACGAGGGTGAAGGGGAAGAGCAAAGGTGAATGACAATATGATAAATTCGTAGCTGAAAATCAAGGCATGTGTAAATGAGGTTTAGTTCAAAATCTGAGACTACTGAAAACATACATATGTTGATGAACAAATCGGCCAGCCTGGCTTTTTTGTATTAGAATTTCTTGGAGTCATAAGCATTTTTTCTCATAATAGGGAAAGCATGTATATGCTTGAATGTGTAAAAGAAAAATCATGTGTTATTTTAGGGAATAAAATTGAGTGTACCCTCTGTTTTGAAAACTGCTGGGTTGACTATCCAGGTTCTTCATTCTTCTTCATTTTCTCATCTTGCCATGCTTCATTTGCACTATTATGAGGTGTCACTTACAAGGATTGCAGGGTGCTGAAAGCGCTCATGGCTACCCTGAGCATCCTTTTGCAAGCTGACCCAGTTGCAGAGATTATGATGAGGATTTTTTTAAAAATGCATATGAGAAGCAGGTTTTGAGATTACCGCAGAATCCATTTTATTTTGCATGTACTTAAAAATATAAGTGATGAGAATACCTCCATAAAAAATTATATTTTCATTTAAAAAACCAGAGAATTGTATGACTGTTAATGATAAAAAGCAAGCTTGCTTATAATTAAGAATGCTACTTAAAGCCAGCGAGAGTTCAGAATAGACCAGTGTGTTCAGTTAGTATTTCTTTAGTGATGTGCTATATGTGCCAAGCATAGAATGATGTCAGCGCAGTGCTCGGGTTCCCATCTCTTCTCCTGGCCTTCCTGGGAACCTCTGCATACTTTCAGAAATTAGCTTAGAACCTCTCAGTAATTGCAGGAGATAAAGGAAGGAGAAAGCCATCACACAACTGAGCACACCAGGGCTAGCCGTTCTCCTCCCACAAATAGAGCTCCGGAAATTATACTGTCATGATTAGCTTATAATATTAAAGGGCAAAAGGGCTTTCCCGGAAGGGAATGTTAACAGATTTTAAAAGTGTGGTTTGTAATTGAAGTAGCCCAATGCTGTTATGTAAGAATAATAATTATATCTTGAATTTATAACATTTTTCTTTCTGAGGCACTTCTGTACATACATTAACTTCTAAGAGGAGCTGTCTGTCTTGGAGGGAGTTAGAATAACATTTTCCTTGTAAGGGTACTGAGGCATACCGTAGGAGTACCGAAAAATGAAGCCAAGTCTCTGATCAGAGTCAAAGAGGAGTTAGAATCAAGGCTTCATGGCCCAAAGCCCAGAGCAGCTGAAAGGGTCCACCATGGGCTTTAATGGTTGATCTCTTGGAGAAGAAATCATTGCAAGGACCAAAGCCTAGCATTTTGCTCCCAACATGTGTTAACAAGAATGAATACTGTACGAGAGGCTGATGGTCACCTCACTGATGTCCCACTGCTCACTTCATTGATTCTGCTGAGGAGGGTTTTGTTTTTCTTTTGTTTTTCTGAGATGTAAGTTGTATGATACAGTGAACCCTTTGCTCCTTTGTCTATCAACCAAGAGAGTTGCAACCTATTGCAATATACTTAGTGTTGAAGAAAAATTTAGCTTTTCCAGTAATTAATTCATACGTGTGACCCAAAACATTTTTGGCTATGAATATTCAGCTGAAATAGACATTTCTGCCCCACACCTCTTTCTTACATTGGCTTTTTGGACAAAAATATGCATCACTGCAATGCTATTTTAGATAAGATGGTCAGCTAATATTTTTAGAAGAAGCTTTCAATCAGTCATGGTCCAACTAATCCAAGATTCTCGGGTAATTTTTGGTTGCCCCCAACCTTAATGTATTTATTTTTTAGATTGTCCATCCATTCCTTCAGAAAATATATAGTATGTGCGTGTTTTTGTGTTCGTGCATCAGGTATTGTGGAAGGCTAGATAATAATTGGGATAATGGAATAGAGGTAAGAGAGGAGGAGCAAGGTACCCATGACAGGACCATCAGAAAGTCTGCAATTTAGTTTTAAAAAATCCAAGCTATTGTTAGAGAGAGTTAATCATTAAGCAAAGAAACAAACCTTGTTCTGTAAAAACAAGTAGCCTCTGAGCATAAATGCAAAAAACAAGTTTGTGTATGTGTGGCAGTCATCTGGGACTCAACATGAAATGATCTGATAAAAACATCAACATAGTGGATTTTATCTACATTACATTATATTGTCCTTTAATATTAATGTTCCAGAAAGAGCTTCTTACACAATTGCTTTTCACTAAGTTGCATATATTTCTAACAAAACAGGAAGTCTTTTATTTTTCAAGTAGAGATAAGTTTGGTTTTGCAAATCTATTTAATACAGGGGCTTCTTGACTTAAATTCAAACTACTATAAAAACTATTGAGGCAGCTTGGTCTGGTGAAGATAATTCACAGACACATATCTATTTGAAAATTTAGCCACTGACACTTACTAACCTTGTATAAATTTACTAAACTACTTGTTCTCACTAAGATTGTTTTCTCAATCCATAAAATTAAAATATGAGTTATAACTCAGTGAAGAATAAATGAGACCATGGATTTGATGAATACCCAGACTATAATAGGCCCCAAATAAATGTTTGTTTAAAAAAATTAGACATTTAGTTAGTTTACACATGGTGGCTATTTTTAGGAGTGCTCCAGTGAACATGGGAATGCGAATCTCTCTTCAGAATCCTGATTTTAGATCTTTTGGATCTAAAGAAGTAGGATTGCTGGATCATATGGTAGTTTTTTGGTTGTTGTTTTGTTTTGTGCATGTGTGTGTGTACGTGTGTTCTTCTTTTAAAGAAATTCCATTCTGTTTTTCACAATGGCTGCACCACTTTGCATTCCTACCAACAGTATACAATGGGTTCCGGTTTCCCTACATTCTCGTTAAATTTGTTGTCTTTGATAATAGTCATCCTAAAAGGTATAAGGTGATATCTCATTGTGGTTTTGATTGAGTGGATAAAGAAAATGCAGTACATGGAGATAATGGAATATTATTCAACCTTAAAAAAAAAAGACTATACTTCTTCAGTGTATCATGGGTGAACCTTGAGGACGTTATGCTGAGTGAAATAAGCCAGTCACAGAAAGATAAATGCTCCCCTTATATGTGGCATCTAAAACAGTCAAACTCCTAAAATGAGGGAAGGGAATGGTGGTTGCCAGGAGCTGGGAACAAGAGGAAGTGGGGAGTCACTAATCAGCAGGCATGAAGTTTCTGTTGTACAAGATGAGTAAGTTCTACGTATCTGCCGTATGGCCTTGTGCTTAGAGTAACAATACTGTGTCGCACGCTTAAAAATTTGTTAAGCCGGCAGATGTTGTGTTAAGTGTTCTTACCAGGATAAAATAAAATTTAAAAAAAATTAGAAGAGGTATCAGAGAGAAGACACATGAAGTGGAAAAAACAGACTTGAAATCGGGAGACTTGGATTCTAGTTCTGATTCAGCCAGTTATGTTGTTCATCCTCAGAGACAGCTGTCCCTGCCTCATTTTACACTATATCCTGTGTCTCTTCTAAATGAAAGACACAATCGGTTTTCTGATGGGCTATGACCTTAATGATAATGTTGAGCATGGCTTTTTATATTGTTTAGTCATTCATATACATAATTTTTCAATTGGACTAAAATCATTTCCAACTTTCAGTTCCAAGTTTCCTTTGATAAAAAGAATCTCTTAAAATCCTCATACTCCTGTTGCCTTTTCCCGGAGGCTTATTGATTCTAAACATAATGTAACTGGAGATATTTTTGCAAAAATTGTATTTAGGTCCCCTCAGCCCTCCAGTTGTCCTCCTCATTACTTAGAGGTGGCTTACTTAGGTGCACAGGAACCATGGTGGGGGGGGCCAGGCTCAGGGTGCTTGCCTAAGACTTGCCTCTCGGCCGAGGTCTTAAGGAATATCTCTTAGAAAAGCACCGTCTTCCTTTCCTTGGTCCTTTTTCCCAGTTCTTTTGGGTCTCTGTGGGGTGTAGAATATCTCCCTATGCAGAAATTGTTAATAGCCTTTTAAATATTCCTTTCTCTCACAAAATGCAAGAATTTTTTCAATGTTGACCATATAACAATGAATTCCCTCAAGGTTTAGACAGAAACTTAGTAAAAACAGCTATATTTTAAATATATATATCCACAGAGCCCTCATTTAAAGTGTCTCATTTAATCATCATCATAACCCTGGCAGGGCTTATGATCACAATTTTGCTGACAGGGGAACAGATTTAGAGAGGCGATGATTCTGCCAGGGTCACTTAATTAATAAGTATCCGCAGTACTTTTGCTTTTCCACTACAAGAGGATAAGAGGCAAGGTTTCTTTTTTTTTAAATACTGCATTTAAATTTGGGAGACCTGAATTTTGTCCCAATGTTGTCATTTTCCAATTCACTTCTCAAAAAAAAAAGTTTCTTCATTAAGAATAAAATTGGCTGAGAAAAGGTAGCTAACTAATAAAGTTATTAAGAATTGTAAGTGACTATATATGTGAAATTTGTATCTCCATTTTAGTGGAAGAAATTTTAGTTAATACTACATTTTGATACTTAGCTGAAAATAGATAGTAGGATGGGGAGGGATTAATAAATGAGGGATATTTTCAAATTCAACTTAAAGCATTATACTTAGACAGTGATAAATAGCATTAATCAAATGATGATGATGATAATAAAATACTTCATGACTAAAAGATGATGATCCCCAAGCAAACTTTGTGTTAATCACTAAATATACAGGTAGATAAGAAGAAACTGCTGTGTCTGTCATTTTTGTGAACTTGATATCTGTGGGATTTGTGGATTGGAACTAAGGTAACGTAGAAAGGTATTTCTCCAGGGTACTTGCAAGATACATGGTTATGTACATATTAAGTTTTACATGAAGCTTATATGAATCTGATAGCTGTGTGTGTGTGTGTGTGTGTGTGTGTGTATGTGTGAGAGAGAGAGAGAGAGAGAGTGTAAAAGTATTAGACCCTTTTTAGTTATGGGATCTGTAGTTTAAATGTATTATATAATGTGACCCACATTATGGACTTTGTTATGTGTTTGTGTACATGTTGTTTTTTTTTCATATAACTCTACTGGTGAGAAAAAGTATTATGAAATACCTCTGAAAATTAGCAACTAGAAATAAGACGTTTAAGTAAATGGTAAAGAAGTGATTTTTAATGTGTGGTAAAATACATGGCAGTGACATTTACTGACTTGGACATCAGTTCTGCACAGTTGTTTTGATTATATGAGTTGCCATTGGACTAACACTGGTACATGTAATTATTTATGTGGTTCAGCCTGTCTTGGCTATTAGTTACCATCTGGTCATCATGACATATTTTTCTAGATGACTACAGGATTCAGGGCTGCTAAACAGAAGTGGTATTTTTGATGCTTCTTAAAACTGAGATGAGTTTGGATTCTGAAATGTCTAATTTTACTTTAAGATTGAATTATCTAAAGGGTGGATAAAGCATAAAGCACATCATTCTGAGTGATTGTGATGCTGTTCTAAAAAAATATGTTCAGGGCAAATAGGGAAGTTCAGTATCATAGTATTCCAAGAGTATCCACTTAGCACTTTTATTTGGGTATGCAGCAGGATGTTTAAAGAAGTGTGTAGCTTTCCTGGTGAATTAACCTTTCCAATTTTTTAACATCTTGCTTTTGTTAATCTGATAAATGCTCTAGTTTGTGTCTATGGCATTGTATTTCGTTACCTTTTCATTATCATATATGTTTCAATCTGGCATAGAGTAATAATACTGGAGCATGACAAGTTTAAATACCTCGGAACTTTTGCCTACAAGGTGTATTATAGAAATTCCACATTGACTTCCGAGAGTCTTGCCATGTTGGACTAGTTATGCCCTAACATACTCATTGGAAGTTGGTCATTTTCTACATTACACCTCTCCAAAGTTGAAGTAATGAAATTTTCCTCAACACTATAGACTTAACCTCTTGAAGTGTACCTTTAACATTTTCAAAATTGCAATACGCTGTATCAGTTATTTTTCATGGCTACTCTCAGACTGGTAACATATGCTGGAATAAGATGAACAATAAATATATCTCTGTCAGCACAGTGGTTAACTGGACACACTGTTATATATGCAAATAATGTATTTGGTTTCCCCATTTATTCTTCTCCTTGGGACTTGTCCTAAATGTGATAATAGAAGTTTTGATTCTGTGATGGACAACTTATACCATAATCAAAAGTAGAATGCTGCAGATGGATTTCTGATAAACATCTTTATACAGAAGCCTATATTTTTGTATATGCACAAGGTATTGATTGTCTCGGTGCCTACAAGATTGAAATATATGACAATAGTCTATTTGTACTTGCCAGCAATAAAACCTTTGCCTCAGTAATCTTACTTTTAAACATAAAACTTTGCTTTTACTTTTTAATAAAATAAAAATTTTAATTATCTTTACAAAAGAAATTAACTCAGCTCTCGCCTTGTAATAAGGAAGTGACTTAAATACCGTAGAGGTATTTCACTATTTCTTATTCCATCCCAGTAAAAAGGCTGCACAGAGAAAGGACTAGGGCTATGGAAGTGGTAGTAAGTGGCTAATGACATCCTTGATTTATTGACTAATCACTTAGTGCTTGTTATACATCAGGTGCTGTTTTAATCCCTTAACGAAATATCAACTCAGTTAATCCTCAGCATTCCATGCGGTAGGTTTTGGCAATCTCCCATTCTACACAGAAGGATATTAAAGCATACCAAGGTTAAGAAATGACAAGGTTATAAAAACTAAAGTTCTGGGGTCTGGATTTAAACCCAAGCAGGCCCCCTCGGAAGCCCATGCTCTTAACCCTTACATTTTGCTACCAACAAATGTAATTTATCCTGACTGAGCATTTTGTTTTCTCCTCCAGCTCTATCACCAGCAGTACATAGGGGACCAACCAAGGATGACTATCTGGATTTACTTTGTTTAATTTCCAATGAGTCATTCGATGAAGGTTTAGAGCCTCATCCTTGTCTTCCAATTTGTTTTTAAGCAACGTGTTTTTTTAACTACACAGGGCATCAATAGGCTTCCTTGTGCCTCCCTTCCTCATCACTTTGTTTTGACTGACTTATTAATCTCAATATCCACCACCACATCAAGAGTAAAGGAGTGATTGATTTAAGATGCTTATTAATGTTTATTAACTTCTTTCATTCTAGTAGGGAAATACATTCCCCACCAAATTGATAGATCTGCTGTGATAATAGACTAATTTGCAAGTGCAGCCATGATTCACAATTAAAAATAAATAGTTGCATTTTGTCTGTTTATGTGATTGTAGTCTTATGAGATGAAAAGACTCCTTCTATAAATGGTTAAATAAAATTGTATAGTTTTAAAGGCAGGGTATAGAGAAAAGACTGACAATTAATGAACTACTCTGAGTATTTATCCTGATTTTAATTATGGTTTCTAAAATATGAAACCTTGAATATTTTAAAAATCAAATTGTTTTGGTTATATATGCATGGTATTTATATGACATACATAAAAAATTTAAGCATTTCTTCCACTCACTTCTAATTAGACTGTAAGTTGGGGCATCATTCAGAAAAGGTGGTAAATGCTTTGGAGTTTGAGTCTCTTAGCTACATTTTTCTTAAAGATTTTTTGTTTGTTTTTTTTTATATTAACACCACAGAAATTCTGGGAATTCTGTAGCGAGACGAAGGATTACTCTTTTAGGTCTCCTTGTATCCACTAATTAACTGACTTTGGGCAAGTTTCTAAACCTTTCTGTGCCTCAAGAGTAAAATTTTCTTCCTCAAGAGTAAAGTAGAGCCTATAATCTCTACTCCGTAGGGTTGTTGTTAAGACGACTTGATGTAATCCTCTGGCACAGGACCTGATAAATTGTGGCTGCTCTTCAACTAACAGATTAACCTCTCTCCAACAGTGGGTCTTCTTGGCTCTGCACTCCATTAAGGAAAAATCCAGAAAGGGTTGAAGTTAGTTATAAACAGGACTATCCTCAGAGTCTTTTAAAATAGATTGTCTTCTCATCATGCCAGACTGACTTGGTGGATTACGTACATAAAGACAAGGGGTTGAAATCGAAATCCTTTCCTAGCATTTGATTCATCCAAAAAAGGATGGCACAGATATTAACAAGAGGATATTATACATAAAACCAACAGTTTTTATGCCCTCTTTCCCTTGGGGAGTTAAACCAGGAAACCTGTAGCAGGGCTGAACCACGAAGGCTACTGATGCATCTTAGGGTGGAACTTTGTTTTCTTTCGAAGTTTTGTTTTGCATTTAGATTAGGACTCCTTAAGATAGGGTAGGGAAGGAGAGAGCATTGATGAGGAGAATCTTAGGAAAATGATTCTATTTTTTTTTTTGCCTAATCAGGCTCTGAAAATGTCAGCAAAGGCAAAGCCAGCTTTACCTGGCTATATTACAGCTGAAAGAGATTTCGGTAAGAGAAACAGTATTTCCTGGCCCAGAATCGCTATGTCACTTCTTTTACTGTGGCCACTTTGCTTATGCTGTAGCCAAATGCTAAGAGTCTAGCATTTAAACAGCATAAGCATTTGAGAATACTAAATCAAATGAAAATGCCCAGCAACTGTAATTTAATCACCTATTTTTGAAAGATAGCTAGCCAATTTCTTAAAATAAATGAATGTTTTAACAGGAACTTAATATCCAGGCTTGATTTTTTTTTTTTAATCCTTTCTAAAAAGAGGCTATCTTAGGGAGTGTGTAGTAGGCAAAATTTCATGATAGTTGGAAGCAAATTTATTTCAGGCATGTGATCACCTGGGATGATGCAGACTTTGAGATAGAATCACTTCATGGAGTGACCCATTACTTCCACACCCTATAGTGTGAAGAAATGCTTTGAGGTGATATCAACAGAGTATTTCAGTCCAAGCAAGATGTGTTTAAGATAAACAGTTGATAAGATCAAAGTTATTGTCTTTATTGCCCCTCCCCCAAGGTTTTCTTACTGCTGTATGTGAGTGCCATCAACAAGTTTAATCTATGAAACCAGGTAGCTTGAGTTTTCCCTAAATGAAGATAGATGCTTTATAGATAATAGATAATGAAGAGTGTTCTTAGGGAAAGGAGAAAGCATTGCCTGGCGCCTCTGGGGCTTAAGACATACGAGTCTAAGTCCCACCTTAGGCATTCATGCATTCCATAGCGTAGTATTTTGGAGAATCTGGAGACTCTTCATAAGAAGCGCCTGCCAGGGCGCCTGGGTGGCTCAGATGGTTAAGCGTCTGCCTTCGGCTCAGGTCATGATCCCGGGGTCCTGGGATCGAGTCCCGCATCGGGCTCCCTGCTCCTTGGGAGCCTGCTTCTCCCTCTGCCTCTCTCTCTCTCTCTCTGTCTCTCATGAAAAAAAAAAAAAAAATTTTTAAAAAAAAAAAAAAAAAAAAGAAGCGCCTGCCATTCACGAAACAGGGCCCTAGTGAACGTGCCTTGGCAGTCTGCGCTACGGCAGAGTAGGTGTTTAGAAATCAGAGATAGAATTTTCAGCAGAGACACAATCTCTATAGAGACCTGATTCTTCATTTAACTCTAAAACACAATGCTGCGCTTGCTAGACGCTGGCTTTAAGCTGCTAGAGAGGAACACATTCCTGAGCAACAAAAAGCCCCCCGAGAGCAGGGCGGTGCTCCATCCTTCCCTTGCCTTTAGGAAGCCCTGCTATCCTCACGGCTCAAAGTCCTGCATCTGCAAAGAGAAAATGCGAGGGGAGGGATATGTAGGGAACGGACTTTCTGTTTTTATATGATTTCTTTCATTCAGCTTCCTCATTCACAATATGCAAATATTTAGGTTATTACCAAAATATGGGGTTTGCACACTCTCTGCTGGCAAATCAGTGTTCCAACAAGTGCCAAGAATCCAGAGACCAGTCATCCATCAACAGCATTTATCAGGGCCCGCTACTTGGGGTGGGACATTGTTTTACTGACGACCAAAGGACACAGGGCCTCAAAGACACCATCAAATGCATTCTGCAGCCTCGGGCTTTGGAATTCAACCTGCCTGCCTCCTGTTCTTTCAGATGCTGCAGGGAGGCCTTCCAAGTCCTAAAGCAGCACGCAGCAGATGTGAGCCACATCTCTTTTTCACTCCACCACTGCTTTCCAGACCTGCCAGAGACCCCATCTACACATCCCATGGACTAGACAGGCACAGATCTACCTTCTCTTCACATTTCTATAGGAACCTGGTCCATATCCTGTTAGTGGTCGGGGAGATGTTTCATTGCATTTCTCTTTTCACATGTGTAGAGCTTTTAATTGTTAAAAAAAAAAAAAAAAAAAAAGGTTTCTCATGTGCTTTTCTTACATGACACCTACAATAAGCCTGTAAATCTCACATGGCAGGTGTTGCCCCATTTTGCAGGTGGGGAAACACTGTGGCGTGGTAACTTTAAGTGGCCTGATTTGCTCACATGTTTATAAATGACAGAGCTGGGACTTAAACACAGCATGCTGGTTCCCAAAGTCCAGTGCTGCTTCTGCCATGTGCATAGGTGAGCACAGGGTCTGTGGGTACCGTCCTCAGAATCCCAAGGAGGTGAGTATGCCTGATGATTCAGCAGGGAATCTGGGAAGGAACTACTGAGAGAACTAAGTCTTCCCTGATCTTCTGGGCTAGTAGAAAAAGGACGAAGGAATCGAGGCCCTTTAGATAAATTAAAAAAAAAAAAAAGTTTATTTGATGATGAAGGGAAGGAAAAATGTTTCCTCTACCTTTCAAGTCTTCCAGCTGGACTAAGAATTAAGTTTACATGAAACAGATTAACAGTAGAACAAGACCAACCTCTTATTATTTGTGCACGAAGGCCCAGTAATGAAATTGAGGCCAAATAATGAATAAAGAAATGACCAAGGCAGGCAGTTTTTATACTTTTTAAATGAAGGGACAATAAATCTGTGAGGAATTGATAGGACAAAGAAAATTTAACTTTGGAGCTTCAATTAGTAAAGAATTCTAAATAGAATTTGGTCTGGGTAGTAAATTAGTAAAAAGTAACAAGGGTTATTTACTGCAGCTTTCCTGGCCTTGAATATCTTATCTCTGGTGATAAGGATATCTCCTTACCTCCTGAGAGGGTACCCGAGGGGGTTACCTCCCTTTTACAAGGGAGATTTATTTCCTACTTTCAGTGGAACGGAGAGGGTCTGAGTGTCCTTTTGCGCAGGCTGTCTCTGAAGTAACTTTTATTTAAAATAAACAATATGCAAAAGTGGCATGTTAGGGCAGCCTGTCCTTGGCCCCTGCAGTGAGATGGTTCAAGATTAGAGATTGGCTTTTAATATATTTTATTAGTGTGATGGTTTAATTTTCTTGTTGCTTATTAGGGTTTGTCTTTTGGAAAATAAATGAGGATTCTAGCTCGAAGAATGAACTTACTGTCTCTTTATCATTGTTGAACTAACTCAAAAAAGTATACATAACTCTGGGAAGGCACTCTAGCTTAACATATCTTCATTTAACAAATGCTTTATTTTTTTTTTTTTTTAAAGATGGACAGTAAGAAGAAGCCACATATAATTAAAATACCCCAATTACTTGTATGGAATTATTTAAGAGCACTTGGAAAATCGAGATATTCTGTCAAGGCTTAATAACTAAGTCATTTGATTCTTCGCAAAGATGGCCAAGAAATTTACAAAGAGAGTATCAGTTTGGGAATGTATTTTGCTTATAATAGTATGAAAAATGACGCCCAGCTGGCAAGATGGTCAGCATTCCCCTGAAGCAGAGATCTCTCCAGCTAGGTGAAAGTAAATGCTTCCAGGTGGTACGTTAGTTTAGAGAGTATGCTGAGATACATTCAAGGTACGTGTTTGTAGAAACATTGCCTACATTTTCGAAGCAGCACTCTAATTCCTCTAGATTAAATTTTTGAGGACAGGGAGTATGGTATCTGTTGCACCTCTACCACCTAATGTAATGTCCAACAATAAATACTCAAAGATATAGAAATGTTTATAGAATGATTCATAGAAAGCATCTTTATATAGAAGCAATAATATATTCAATACTGTTATTTGGAATTGACTTTAAAGCTAGTTAGAGTCAACAGTGAACGATAATTTGAGCCATATAAATAGCCTGAAACATCTAAATATTTCTCCCATTGCCTGTGATTCCACCATTAAAGATTCATTCTCTAGTGTCTTGATAGCTTTCATTAAAATCTGTTGTATATGTTAAAAGAGCAAGAAATTTGGAGTCTACCGGTTGCTGGCTAGATGACCTTTCTAAAATGCGATAAAAGTGACAGTCCTTGTCTTTATTGAACCATGTTATGTGAGGAATAAATGGCATAATGTTTGTAAAGTGCTATGTAAATTATATTTAGGAAGAATAAAAACATTTTAATAATATATGTAACCCAGTTACTTAGGAAATCATAATACTTTAAGCTGATGTAAGCTGATGATTCTTAACATTTAAATTGTATCAGAATCACCTAGGGAAATTATTGAAACTACAGTTGCCTGGGCTGCACCCCTAGAAATTCTATTCAGTAAATTTAGGGTGGGACTCAAGAATTTGCATTTCTAAGTATCTGCTTTGAGAGATTATAATGTAAGTTGTTCTTGGACAACTCTTTGAGGAATGACTTTACACTGTTATCAAGTAATATCTTCAACTGCTCGCCTTTACCTAGCTCTTTGTAAGCCTCCAACACATGTTGTCTAATGAACAATTAGAAACTGATTACTTTATATCCAGAGAACACAAGGATGTCACTTGGATGCAAGGAGAATGGTGTGGGAAAGTATTTCAAACCTGATATCACATTAGTGATTAGTTGCTCCTGAGAGTATTAACAAGGATACTAACAAATTGTTGTCTTTTGTCTTTTTCCTAGGAAGGATTGTTATACATAATAAATATTCATACAGGAAGTAGACTACAAGCAGATTCCCTTTAAAGGTTCCTAGCTATTGTTTTGATGGAATGGGGTGTCCCTGCATTCAGCCAACTCTGTTTGCTCCATAGTTACAATTTTGAGTCATCTGCATGTGTATGTGAATGGATACATGCACACAGAAAATTAAAAATTTTTAGTCGGCATTCTCCTTTTGCCCTTCTTTTGATGCATTCTTTGGTTTTATATTCCCAAAATCTTTAGAAAGGATTTTTTTTTTCTTTTTAGTTTATAATGCAAACTAAGATGTCCTTTCTTCTTTTTTTTCCCCAAGTAAAAAAGCCTTTTAATGGTTAAAGCTTTTACCTTTGACCATGAAAGCTTTTTTTTTTTTTTTTTTAAAGAGGGGGAGAGAGGGGGGAATGGGGGGGAGAAAGAGAGAGACTCTTAAACAGGCTCCATGCCCAGTGTGGAGCCCAACACAGGGCTCGATCTCACAACCCTGAGATCATGACCTGAGTTGAAATCAAGAGTCGATGCTTAACCAGCTGAGCCACCAGGCACCCCGACCATGAAAGCTTTAATGCAGGTGTTATTTTGGCATACATGTCATCATACCCTATTTATAATGTTTTAGATTTTGTACGGTCTTCTCCAAGTTTCATCCCCTTTAATGTTTGTGATTTTTTTAATGTTAAATCTATTTTGAACTTCCTCTTTCTTGATCTTCTTCCTAAATCATGTATACCTTGCTAAAAATGACATCATTACTGGGTTATAATTCTTGATTCCTTTTGGCTTTATGCAGATGACAAATATATCTCTAGAATCAGAAACTTGGGGTAGGAATAGGGAATTTAAAGATTGACTAGTTTCCTCCCCTCCCCCCCCAGTTTTACAAATGAGAACTCTGAGACCCAGGAAGATTAAATATTCAGTTTGGGTTTCTTACCCAGCTCAGTACTCCTTTCCTCTTAGCTTTATTCATGAGTTACCCAAAATTTGAGTAATCTAACCATATCCATGCCATTCTTTGTGAAGAATTTAAACCAAGTGACTCCCATGGTAATAAACAAGCTCTGAGCAACTGAACAAGTTTTCCACTTATAAATTGAGAATATCTTTTAGGTTTTGAGCTGCTTTGTTCATTAAAATTTACTTGAACTGAGAGCAACCATAACTCCTATGTGCACCATTAAGCTGACAGTTTTAAATGTTTCCTTGCTTAATTTATATTACTATAGAGATTTTTTAAATGGAGAGAAAGTAGTGTTGGGGTTGGGGGAAGTGGGGAAAAGGTATTGGGAGGAAGGATTTTCTAATGTGAATATCCTTGGGGATGCAAGGTTGAAACATGAGGACATGGCCTTATTTTAATATTCTGCCTTTGTTTTTGTTTTTTTTTTTTAAGATTTTATTTATTTATTTGACAGAGAGAGAGATAGCGAGAGCAGGAACACAAGCAGGGGGAGTGGGAGAGGGAGAAGCAGGCTTCCCGCCGAGCAGGGAGCCCGATGTGGGACTCGATCCCAGGACCCTGGGGATCATGACCTGAGCTGAAGGCAGACGCTTAACGACTGAGCCACCCAGGCGCCCAATATTCTGCCTTTGTTAATGAAAGAAGGAAAAGGAGAGGCTTCCTGTGTCTTTAAATTCTTTCTGTCAAACCCTTAAGACATTTGGAGATAACTGACATTAAATAATGTTTGTTATTACTATACAAGATTTGGAAAACAAGTTTGAGAAAAAAAAAACAACATCATAATCATAAGCACCATTAAAACTTTGGTGTTTCTAGTAGTTCGTCTTTATAGTTTTAAACATTAAAAAAAAAAAGATTTTACTGTACATACCGTTTTGCATCCCTTTTTAAAATTGAAGATATATGTTAAACATCTTTCCTTGACATTAATTTCCTTCTAAACAATAACTTTTTAATGACTGCCTGGTAATCCACATGGACCGTATGTATTTTACCAGACCTTTTGTTGTGGGATGGTTAGATTATTTCCGTTTAAAAATTTGATAAACACTGCTGTCATAAATGATATACTTAAATACAGATATCTTTGTTGTGCAGAAAGTGGAAATTCTAAGTTAGGAAATACAGTTACTTTTAGGGTTTTGGCACTCATTGCCAAACTGAATTCTACCCCCATTCCTCCAGGGTATTGGTTTACATTATCTCCTGTGCTGTGTGTTTCCTGGCACACTGGTTATCCCAGGTTATCATCACCGTTTCCGGTCTTTGTCATTTTGTAGGGAAAAAAAAGAAGAAAAGATAATTCATTGTTTTATTTTACACACTTTTGGCTTTTACCGTGTCTGAACATCTTCATATGTGGATTTGCCAATTATACTTTGCCAAATTGCCTATTCACCATGGTTTCCAGTCTGTCTAGTGTTGTTTTCCTTTTGTTTGAGTTGATTTGTAAAAATGTTGTGTAAATGTTGTTAACCCTTACTGCATTTATTGTGTATGTGAATAGCATTTTTTCCACAGTTAATCACTTGCCTTTTAATTTTGTTTACAGTGCTATTAATATATAGAACTTGAATATTTTCCTGTTTTTCTCTGTTGTTAATTACTTTTTTGGTCCTCATTTCACCCTCCATCCCATAGAGATGACTCTGCTTGTCAGGGTATTTTTTTGTATTTCCACAGGCAGGAGATAGTGAACCAGCATTTAGTCAGATAACTGTGATAGAAATGACAGAAGACAAGGTGTGTTAGAAGGTTGACCAAGCAAGCAGTTCTGGGTCACGAGTGAAATGTAGGAAGCTAATGCAGCACAGTGAGGTCTTGGAGTTTAGGAGTGCCATGGGGGTAACAGAATTAGTAGAAAATGATTACAGAATTTCCAGGTCTTAAGAATACCTCAATCTAGAGAAAGAGAATGAGGTAACTAAATGTTGTTAAGTACTTCCTCTTTTCTGTTGCTAGCCATGGCGTGCAGCTGTTTACATGTGTGTAGCATGGCCTCCCCTTCAAGATGCTCTCTGTTGTATGAATTTTGTTGACTGCTTCGCTTGCTTTGGAGCAAGGACCCTAAAAGGAAAATATGAACACATTTGTACTAACTTTGGTCTATAATATTAAGAAGCATACTGAAGATCTTTTTTTCCCCCTTTTTGTTATGGATTTTCCCTTTAAAATATTGGAAGCATAGGGACATCTGGGTGGCTCAATTGCTTAAGCATCTGCCTTTGGCTTAGGTCATGATCCTGGGGTCTTGGGATCGAGTCCTGTGTCAGGCTCCTTGCTCAGCAGGGAGTCTGCTTCTCCTTCTGCCTGCCGCTCCCCCTGCTTGTGGTATCTCTCTGACAAATAAATAAAATATTTTAAAAAATTGGAAGTATGACTTAAATATGATAAAATGCACAAATTTAAAGCGCACAGTTCAGTAGAAGAAGTTTTACCATTTATGGCCGCCATGTAATAACCATCTGGGTCAAGACACAGAACATTTTTTGTCATTTTCAGTGGTGACTGTCAGTGGAGAGCTTACCCACCTATCCCACCTGCTATTCTGACTTCTGTCATCATTGATGATTTTTCTTGTCCTGAACTTCATATAAATGGAATCATAAAGAATAGTCTCATTTCTGTCTAGTATCTTTCTCTAAGCATAATATTTTTGAAATTTACCCATTTTGTTATATGTATCATTAGTTCTGCCTTATTTCTGAGTGGTATCCCAGTATATGGATATACCATAATGTGTTTATTGATTCTCACATGAATGGACATTATGGTTTATTTCCAGTTTGGGGATTACTAAGACTATGGGCATTCTTAAATAAGTTTGGATAGTCATTCATTTCTTTTGGGGGTATACTGGAACTAGGAAGCCTGGGACATAGAGTAGGCATTGATTTAGCTTTTTAGACAATGTCCCACAGTTTTCTAAGGTGGCTAGATGATTTTATAGTCTCATCAACAACATATAAGAGTTCCACTTGTTCCACATCCTTGTTACATTTAGTGTTGTCAGTATTTTAAATTTCAGCCATGCTGTTAGGTGTGTTCAAAATTGTACTGTGGCTAGTCTGGCTGAGCCGAGCAGAGTGACAAGCAGTATGAATGTTTACACACAGAAGTTCCCTATCAAAGAGAAGCCTAAGAATTATAGAATATATGTTTTAAAGCATTTTTTAAGATGGTATCAATTCTATATAATTCTAAAACTAAAAACTTAATGGACACAGAATCAACTATACGTAAGCAATGCTAAAGAGTGTTTGAAGATAAAGTTCCATGTGAAAACTTCAATTATAATAGTCTCAGGTCCTCTCTCATAACCACCTGGCTTCCTTTCGTATTTTCTTTTTCTTTCATTATATGCTTGAGATTGCAACTGCCAGATTGCAATTTGATTTGGTAGCAAACTGTTATTTTAAGAAGTTAAAATACTTGTAAAGAAGTACTTTCTAATTTTATATGTGCTAAGGTTCTTGCTGTCTTTAGATACAGCAAGTACAATATAATAATCTGAGTAAACATCTGAGGAAGCAAATTATTTTTAAATTGAAGAAAAATTTATCATTTGAGGCAATTGCTGCTAAAATTGTTTTATAGTGTTAGTTGAAATTGTTAATAATTGCTGACATTAACTCAATACATCTTTCAGCACAATATTCATAATACATTAATTAATGTTAATCATAATATTGGACTTTGCACATACATATTTTAAAAATATGAAAAGTCAGTGCTTGAAATAAAAAATAAAACAACATGGCTTCTTTGTTTTGGTGAAAACTGATAAACATACGAATGCAATGAGAAGAGCAAAATGCTTACTTTGCACTTCTTTTGGAAAACATATTCAAAATACAGATCATACTTAGAAACTTTCTCTGCTAAATATATCTCTTCCAGGTTTTTGCTTGTTTTCTTTTGAAATGCTAATCATCCTGATTTATTAGAATCAACAGATTAGAAAACGGTGATGAGGAAAAATAATATATTGAATTCTTGTTTTTTTAAACATGTTTACAAATTTTATTAGATTAATTTAAAAATAAAGCACAGGGGCCCCTGGGTGGCTCAGTCGGTTAAGCATCTGCCTTCAGCTCAGGTCATGATCCCAGGGTCCTGGGATTGAGCCCTGTTTCAGATTCCCTGCTCTGTAGGGAGCCTGCTTCTCCCTCTCCCTCTGTCCCCCAGCTCATGTTCTCTCTCTCTCACTCTCTATCTCAGATAAATAAAATATTTTTAAAAATGCATAACAAACACATAAAATATTAGTGTAATGATAATGTGCTCTTTAAAAAATTATTTTAAATTTTAGTATAGTTAACATACAGTGTTATATTAGTTTAGGGTGTACAGTATAGTGATTCAACACTTCCATATATCACCCAGTGCTCATCACAATAAGTGCACTCCTTAATCCCCATCATCTATTTCACCCATCCCCTACCTTCCTCCCCTCTGGTAACCATCAGTTTGTTCTTTATAGTTAAAGAGTCTGTTTCTTGATTTCTCTCTCTTTTTTCCTTTTGCTCATTTTTGTTTGCTTCTTAAATTCAACATGAGTGAAATCATATGATATTTGTCTTCCTCTGACTTACTTTGCTTAGCATTATACTCTCTAGTTCCATCCATGTCGTTGCATATGACAAGATTTCATTCTTTCTTATGGCCAAATAATATTGCATTGTGTATATATACCACATCTTCTTTATTCACTCATCTTTTGATGGACACTTGAGGTGCTTACATAATTTGGCTATTGTAAATAATGCTGCTATAAACTTAGGGGTGCGTGTGTATCACTTTGAATTAGTGTTCTTGTATTCTTTGGGTAAACGCCCAGTAGTGTGATTAGTAGGTCATAGGGTAGTTCTATTTTTAATTTTTTGAAGAGGCTCCATACTGTTTTCCACAGTGGCTGCACCAGTTTGCATTCCCTCCAACAGTACATGAGGTTCCTGTTTCTCTACATCCTCTCCAACACCTGTTATTTCTTGTGTTTTTGATTTTAGCCATTCTGAAAAGTGAGGTGATACCTCATTGTGATTTTGATTTGCATTTCCCTAATGATTGGTGATGATGAGCATCTTTTCATGTGTCTGTTGGACATCCAGATGTCTTCTTTGGGGAAATGTCTGTTCATGTCTTCTGCCCATTTTTAAATTTTGTCTTTTGGGTGTCGAGTTGTGTAAGTTGTTTATTTATTTGGGATACTAGCCCTTTGTTGGATGTGTCATTTGCAAATATCTTCTCCCATGATAGTGTACTTTTCTAATGCTATTTCTTATGTAGCATTTATCTCTGAGTTGAAGTGGAATCTCAAAAATATCCCTAAAATTAGAATCAAGTTTCTTCTGATTGTAAATTCTAGGTAACTATTTGAATAACACTACTAATAATATTGATGGCAGACAGATACATTGCCGTCGAGATGTGCTGTGAGAATCAGGCCATGGACTTGGGGTTAGGCAAATCCAGAATTTGCTTGGTGTGTGACTTTGGACAAGTTTCCTCATCTTTTGAGTTCCCTCAAAATGAGAATTGTGTTAACTCACCTTCTCATGATAACTGAATGGATATATAAAGTGCTTGTCACTAGAAGGAGAACACATTTTGTTTCCACTCCCCTTTAGTGAGGTTAGGAAGACTGTTCTTTTTTTTTTTTTTTTAAAGATTTTATTTATTTATTTGAGAGTGAGAGAATGAGAGAGAGCACATGAGAGGGGGGAGGGTCAGAGGGAGAAGCAGACTCCCTGCCGAGCAGGGAGCCCAATGCGGGACTCGATCCCGGGACTCCAGGATCATGACCTGAGCCGAAGGCAGTCGCTTAACCAACTGAGCCACCCAGGCGCCCAAGACTGTTCTTTTTTATCTCCCCCTGGGACCCGGTGAAGGGCATTGTATTTTTCTTTCCCATCTATTTGCATCCACCCTTCCAGTGATCATCAGTCTATAGGACCTGTCCTCTAAAAGCTGCAGGTTCAATAGCTTCATATAAGCACTGTATTTCCCTGAAATACATCATTTTCTTTCTATCCTAATTATCCTATCTTCTCCCTTCCTTCCTCTCTCTGTACGCAGATACAGAGATTCTGTTTCAGGTTATCTTCCCTCTGTCTACCTTCTCTTTTTTGGTGATTTCATCAGCCATTCTCATTTATTTCTCCACTCTCAACTGTTCTGTTGGATATTTAAACCCATGTTGGACTTTTTCCACCTGAATTTCTGGGCAGCACATCAAAGTCCAAGAATAAAAGTGAGCACATCTTTCCCACAACTAGAAACTTTTCCTAGAAAAACTAGGGTAGAGTTCTTTAGTGGGGCCTAAACTAATATAATTCAATGAATGTCCGTTAAGGAAATGAATGCCAAATATTAAATAAAAATGACCACAGCCTCTCCAGCGCCACCTCGTGTGACTGGAAGTGTGACCAAGGAAAAGTTAGAGTGGAAAGAGATAGAAGCTTAAGCAGTTGAGATAGAAATTACTTACAAATTTTACAAAAATACAGGGCTGTGTGAACACACTGCTATGGTTCCCCCTAGCTAGGGCTCTGAAAGAAGCCCCTACAGGTGAGTGACCCTGAAGATATAAGGTTCATTAGCTTTAAGTAAATTGACTTTATTCTCTTATTCTCCCTAGCTCTTAAATGGAGCCCCCATTATTTTGGTCACCAGGGCTCAACATCTTTAAATCAATGTCTCCTTTCCTCTGGCTCAGCACCAGTCACTTTCCTAGTTGCTGATTTTGCTTTCTTAGTATTCCCCTCCTACTGCCACCATCCAGTACCTCTTGTGGAGACCATTTCAATAGTTTTTCTCACCAGTCTTCCCATCTCTAGTCTTCTTCTCAAGCCTACATCCCTTGTTCAGTCTCCCTGAAGTATTGTTGTCTTTCCCCTCCTACCAAAATAAGTTCAAATAGTTAAAATTCCCGAATCTTACATTCAGAACCTTCCCTTCCTTGACTACAGCCTTCTATCTTTCCATGATTTTCCAGCTCTTTCCAGAACTACTTATCTGATATCCACTCATAATCTGCCCCGAATCACTTTGAGTTTCTAGAACATCTCTTTTGTTTTAGGCAATTGCTACTTACCATACCTGGAATTGTATGATATTATCTGTTGGATCCCTTTTTATTAAAATGAAGTGTTTTCTTTAAATAGGTATTTCCCATGTTTTCTAGTTCATTGACTTGCCTGAAGTATATGTTCACTAAATCATTGTTAAATAAGTAAGTACATGCAGGCATATTTTGGAAAAGGACTTAGAGCTAGATCAAATAATGATTTCAGAGACGCCTGAGTGGTGCAGTCAGTTAAGTGCCTGATTCTTGGTTTTGGCTCAGGATGCGATCTTGGGGTCGGGATCGAGACCCATGTCAGGCTCCATACTCAGCACAGACTTTGCTTGTCCCTCTCCTTCTGCTCCTCCCCACACCCCGCTCTTTCTCTCTCTCTCAAATAAATAAATATTTTTAAAAATATTGATTTCAAACACTTTGTATTTTTCTTTAAACCATGATGCTTTCTACCTAACCATTCACAAGGTCAGAATATTGACTACCCAGTGGTGTAAATAAAATTTGAGGCAATGAAGAAAATGCTCCATAAATGGTCCATCCATTCATTTACTGAAACCAAATTGTTCAGCTTCCCATCTTCCAGTTTGATTCTCCCTTACACATTGAAAGGGCCTATTTGCATTGTTTTACTTAGAAATACATATGGAATACCTATTGTAGGTGTCAGCTACTATGACTAGTGGCCCTGATCTCACAGTGGGAGGCAGACTTCGAAGTTCAAACACTAAAGCACTGGTTCTCAAAGTGTGGTCCCCAGACCAGCAGCAGCAGCATTACCTGAAGATTTGTTAGATACAGAATTTTGTGCCCCCTTACACCTAATAAATCCAGAACTCTGAAGGTGGGTCCTAGCTGTTTATAGTTTAAACAGCATTCCAGGAGATTCTGCTGCATGATAAAGTTTGAGAACTATTGTTACAATGTAGTACTTGAACAATAACAGGCATTGGATAACTGTAGAGGGTACAGTGACTGTACAGGGATTTGTTAATTGGGTGGAAGAAGGTTTCTGATAAAATTCTATGGAGGATACAGCATTTGGGCTAGATCTTGTTTAACAGTTTTTTATGCTTGCATTTTACTAAATTCTAATATAGCTTATCATATAACTGTATCCTTTCAACTTTCCAGAATCACAATGAATACTAAAATGAATTTATAGTTGGGAGAGAGATCGTCATTGTAGAATATGCTTTAAAATGTTAGTGGGGTGATGAATACCGAATGGCTTACAGACAAAACATTGATCTCAGGGAATGGTCTGTCCTCAGGGCTAATAGTATCCTTTAAAATTTAACTCTATAAGGTTAATTTTTAAATTGTAGTTTTAGAATTCATCTTTTCAAGAATTAGTATTTTCTACAATTTAGGATGAATGAATTGAAATATAACTAATGGGAAAAATAAAATAACATTGGCATGTAAGTAAATCTTTGGTGAAGTCAAGGAATGAATCTATATTTAAATTCATATTCTGTCTACTCCTCCTTATTAGTTGTCAAAGCTCATGATAGATTAGAGAGCTTTGCATAGTTACAGAGTGGCATAATTCTAAAAGAGTTATCTGAAAAATTCCTTGTCTAAGAAATCACTGTTGTCGATTCCTTATTTAAAATGTGTATGCATACTACAGAAGGTATTGTCTAGTGATCAAGTACATTAAAACACTTGACCATAAAAACTTAATATACATGAGCAGAATGGTTCTTTTTTTTTTTTTTAAGATTTTATTTATTTATTTGACAGAAAGAGACACAGCCAGATAGGGAACACAAGCAGGGGGAGCCGGAGAGGGAGAAGCAGGCTTCCTGCAGAGCAAGGAGCCCAATGCGGAACTCAATCCCAGGACCCTGGGATCATGACCTGAGCTGAAGGCAGGCGCTTAACGACTGAGCCACCCAGGCGCCTGAGCAGAATGGTTCTTGATGAACCAGTTTATAAAATCCAACTCCTCTGCCCATATCCTGTTCATACCACTATTTAAGGTGTATTTGAGGCATTTTTTTTTCTTTTTAAATGTTTGTTTTGAGGCTGTTCCTATTCTATTACAAAGCTGAGGTGGTAAAAGGGAAGTGGCCCTGATGGTTCTTGGAGTAACCTTCTGGTTAGCCCTTGTTTCCAGGTAACACTCCTTGATGTAATGTCTGGGCAAGAAGTTATTGCTCAACTTCTGTATTATACCCAATTCTGCCTTGAAGAGCAATCAGTTAATTAACAAGTATGCAGAAGAACAAATACAGCATATAATTTAATACATGATCTAGACCTAATTCTTTTTTTTTAAATTTTTTTATTCTTACGTTAATCCCCATACATTACATCATTGGTTTTAGATGAAGTGTTCCATGATTCATTGTTTGTGCATAACACCCAGTGCTCCATGCAGAACGTGCCCTCCTCAATACCCATCACCAGGCTAACCCATCCTCCCACCCCCCTCCCCTCTAGAACCCTCAGTTTGTCTTTCAGAGTCCATCCTCTCTCATGGTTCGTC
This sequence comes from Neomonachus schauinslandi, assembly GCF_002201575.2. NCBI lineage: Eukaryota > Metazoa > Chordata > Mammalia > Carnivora > Phocidae > Neomonachus > Neomonachus schauinslandi. The sequence goes on from NC_058412.1 coordinate 69,343,648, forward strand.
TACCCCTCCGATTTCCCCCGCTTCATTCTTCCCCTCCTGCTATCTTCTTCTTCTTTTTTTTTTTTCTTAACATATATTGCATTATTTGTTTCAGAGGTACAGATCTGTGATTCAACAGTCTCACACAATTCACAGCGCTCACCATAGCACATATCCTCCCCAGTTAGACCTAATTCTTTTTTTTTTTTTTAAGATTTTATTTATTTATTTATTTGACAGAGAGAGAGATAGCGAGAGCAGGAACACAAGCAGGGGGAGTGGGAGAGGGAGAAGCAGGCTTCCCGCGGAGCAGGGAGCCCGATGTGGGACTCGATCCCAGGACCCTGGGATCATGACCTGAGCTGAAGGCAGACGCTTAACGACTGAGCCACCCAGGCGCCCCACCCTAATTCTTTTTTGACTTCATTATTTTTTAGCTCTGTGGTCATGATTGGCTCACTTTACTAAGCTGAGCGTTAGTGATAACTTACCTGATTCTTATCTGTAAAATGGAGATAATAATTATTACATAGTACAGTAGATATAAATTTAAGTGAGATAATGTTTTAAAAACATTTGATGTAGGGGCACCCAGGTGGCTCAGTTGGTTAAGTATCTGACTCTTGATTTCAGCTCAGGTCATGATCTCGGGGTTGTGGGATGGAGCGCTATGTTGGGTTCCATGCTCAGCGTGGAGTCAGCTTAAGATTCTCTCCCTCTGCTGTGTGCACATGCATTCATGCTCTCTCTCTCCCAAAATAAATAAAATCTTTAAAAAAAATCATTTGATATAACATCTGGCATGTAAGTTTTTTCATAGATATTAGTGACTTTTAGTTACTTTATTATTATTATTTTGTTACAGAATGAGATATAGTAATATTGTAGAATGGAATGCAGTACTAGAGGTGCCGAAAGGTAAGGTTAATTAGTGCTAATTTCTGTGATTTTTCTCCAATTTAAATTCAAATAAGTAACACCATGCCTCTCCCAAAAATGATCTTTTGAAAAGTGGCCAATATTCAGTCCCTTCTATTTCTTGAAAAGTCCTATTACTTAAAAAACAAAAGAGTGTTCCTTTTTCTGCAGATCTTTGCACTGTTTAAACCATTTACAGTTCAAAGGTAAAGAATGTGTCTCTAGTCCCCAGGATGGAAAATGCAAATCTTCCTACATCCTAGATAGGAACTTCAGTTTGTTTTTCTCATGGAACAAATCTCAGTTCACCAGTTGTCTTAATGGGATATACTGAATTCAGTAACATAATCCCTGTTAGTTATGTGTTTTTTTAGATTTCGGAATACAGACAGGAAGCCAATATGTGTTGGACCAGTGACAGTGTCCTTTTGGGTGTCACTTTTTATGTGTTTCTTTGGTGTGGAGACATGTGTTCCAACTACACATTGTCTTTTATGTTCTGGTTTGCCTACATACTATGCTATCTCTCCAAATGTGTACGTGGCTAGAGGCCAAAGAATGCTTTTGTTCGAGTGAGACTGCCTAATGTTAATGTTCACATGGTTGCTGGCTTTGGGACTTTGGCTTTAGAGGGTGATGATTTTCTCCTTGCTTCCCCAGCTTTCTAGTTATTAATAATCAATCCTGAATGCCTGAATTCTTTCAGGATGGCAAGGACTTAATTTGCCACCACAGATTTTCCTACACAACTTCAGGGCTGCAGTAATTTGGCATGACAGAAGGTGTGTGCTGCCAGCAAATTATCAAGAGGATAGAAGAGTACAAATCATTGCTCTTTGAGTCAGATGGCATTCTTTGCACATTGCATTAGTTCAGTGATGAAACAGCCAGATTTCTGGGTGTTTTGTGGTGCTTCTCTTCATAGTCTCATTGCAATAGGCCCTGTTTTTCTTCACATCCTTGAGCTTAATTCCATATTCTATTTACAGCCAGGAATACCCTCTACCCTCCTTCCTTGTCTCTGACTTTTTAGTTCCTCTCCATTCATTCATTCCCTAAATCTTAGTTCTGTTCTTACTTCCTCTTAAATGTCTTCCCTTAATACATAATCCCGATCACACTGAGTGCCTCTCATTTGAACTTCTTTGCTGCTTACTGCCACCGCCAAATCGTTTGGTACTTTATTATACTGCTTTCCATATTCTGCCTAATTCTCTCCACGTGTAGATCTTCTCAAGTATAACATCCTAATTGTAAGGTGCCCTCCTTTTATATTTTATCCCTTTACCAAATAAACCAATCCCTACCTTCAGACTAACCTAGTGCTAGTCACATACTACAAATAAGACACAGATAAGAGATTCCATGAATACTTACTGAAATCATTGATTTTATTCTCTGGCTAAATAAGAGTAAATTATTTCAAATGTCATAATTCAAGACCTTTCTGATTAGAATTGGTAGTCACTTGAACTGGTGATTTCAGAATGCTATGGAAACTTTTTGCTTATAAGTGTTTGAGCCCATTTGTTTGAATGGCCCTGATTATAGGAAAAACTTCCTGAGATGGGGTGGAGGGGAGGGAGGTCATGCAGATGGGTAGAAATCTCAGACTTTCCAGAAAAATGGTAGGTTTTGATTGTACCATCTATTACCCAAATACTTCCTGTTGTTATAGTGCTTTGCCCTCTGGGTAGGAGAGGAGCTGAGTCTTGCCAAAATGACTGTGCTATACTTCTCACAGGAAAGATTGCAACTCATGTTAGAACTGAAGGAGACAAGAATGGAGAGGTGACTGTGTAGTGAAGTCAGTGCTTGGGGGACAGAGGGAGGAAGTATAAAGGGAAGTTAGTGGACCCAAGTGATTTCAGTAGACTGTGGCTGAAAGCCACCTCTCTGCATCCAAGCTTCCAGGCCTGGAGGTCTTCTTGCATCTCTAAGATGCTGTACCCTTCTCTCCACTCAGCCCCAATACAATTTCCTTCAAGCAGGTGCTTCCGTAAGTGTTCTTGAGCAATTGGAAGTGGGGTGAATTGCACAACTCTTTTCTTGTAAATTAGTATTATTGTTTGAGTCATTTTCTCATAAATTAGTTCAGTAAGTTTGATAAAAGTATTTGGGGTGGAAAAAAAAGGGTAAGTAACAAAGAGGAGGGCCTTCCTTTTGGATGAAAACAAATTATTTAGTTGCTGGTAGAGCCAGTCAAGGACATCTTTATACAGTAACAGGACATTTGGGCATTTTGGAAAAAAGGAGTTTGCGATCAGGATATGTCAGTGCAGTCACTGAATAATATTAGACACTCAAAAATGATTGCGGGATGAGCCACTGTAACGTGCTGCACTTTATGAAGCGTAGTATTTCTAATTTTATTTGTTTTCATTTTGCATAATGCAACTGCAATATATAATTAATGATGAGGAAATGCTATAAAACTGAACTACAAACTAAAATAATTAAACAAACACACATTTTCAACTCTCACTTGGTATAACTAGAATCATTATTACTCTACTGACACCATGAAAATGCATGACTCAGAGAACATCCCCAATTTAACCTACAGTTTTGCCATGTTCCTTTAAAATGTGATTTTTGATGAAAACCCCAAATTTGAAACATTAGAAGAAAAGCTGATCTTCTGAATTTGAAATTGTTGATTACAGTGATTAAATTACAGTTAACAATATCAAATGTACTTTTTCATTTTGGAACTATTTTACATATAAAAGTTACATAACACATACTGTAAACTACAGTGTAATTATAAAAATCTCTGTGTTGGGCACATGACATTTGAAACAAATTAGTAGCAATATCTGAAGCACTTCTGTGTCTTCTTCTTCCCCCCACCACCGAGATAGCTACATCTTGAATTTTGTATTGATGATTTCCTTACTTTTCACAATAATTTAACTGCATGTATATGTACACACATGGTACATTAGTTTTGCCTGGTTTTAAATTTTATATAAATGGAATAATTATTCTTATAGTCCTTATTTGTTTCGTCTTTGAAATGTATTTGTTTGAAATTTATTATAGCATTTAATTCATTCATTCTTACCATGGCATATCATTCTAATAAATGAATAAACCACGGTATTGTTTCCCACCCTACCACTTGCGGATATTGGGTGGTTTGGACTTCTTGTTCTCACAAATAGTGCTCCTTGAACTTTATGTGTGACTCTGAGTCATGCCCAGGAATTTCTCTGGGGCAGGCACACAGAGTTGAGATTGTTTGGGTACATATAATGGATATGGACTGCACATGCTAATTTTACTAGTGAAATTGCTTATCATTGTCTTCTCTCTATTGGGGTGTAGGGACACCCATTACTATGTGTACTCATCTATACTTATTAGCTATTGCCAGTCTGGTGAGTGTGCACTAGTATCTCATCGATTTAATTTGATTTAATTTGAATTCTCCTGATTGGTAAGGAAATTGTTCCTTCTTTCACATGTTTCTTGGCTATTTGAGTTAACTTTTCTGTGAAATATCTGTTCACACTTTTGATTCTTTTTTTCCCTAGTAGATTGCCTTGCCTTTATTGGTTCTTAGGAGTTAATGATATTTTCTAGGTACATTCTCCTAGTTTGTGTCTTGAATTTTCACTCTTTTTATGGTATTTTTGGGGTGAAAATGAGTTATTTTAGTAAGGATAATCAATATTTCCCTTTGTAGTTTGTATTTTGATGTCTTCTTTAAGAGATAATTTTCTAGGGGCACCTGGGTGGCTCAGTCGTTAAGCGTCTGCCTTCAGCTCAGGTCATGATCCCGGGGTCCTGGGATCGAGCCCCACATCGGGCTCCCCACTCAGCGGGAAGCCTGCTTCTCCTTCTCCCACTTACCCTGCTTGTGTTCCCTCTCTCGCTGTGTCTCTCTCTGTCCAATAAAACCTTAAAAAAAAAAAAATTTCTAGGGGCGCCTGAGTGGCTCAGTCGTTAAAGCATCTGCCTTCGGCTCAGGTCGTGATCCTGGCTCAGGTCATGATCCCGGGGTCCTGGGATCGAGCCCCACATCGGGCTCCCTACTCGGTGGGAAGCCTGCTTCTCCCTCTCCTGCTCCCCCTGCTTGTGTTCCCTCTCTCACAGTCTCTCTCTGTCAAATAAATAAATAAAATCTTAAAAAAAAATAATAATTTTCTACCTCAAAGTTATTACATATAAAATGTGCATACTTAAGGTTACAATGTCTAAAATTAACTAATATCTTCTGCTCAGATAATAAAAGGACCTTTGAATGCTTTAATTTCCATCATGATCTCCTTGGAATGACATGCAATTGGTGGCTTTGATTTTAGTTTTATTAGCGCTATAGATTAGATACAGTTTACATTTTTATAGAGTATTTCTTTAGATTTACCCAGAAGTTTACCATGTCCTTTCCTGTTTTTTTCCTTTTAGATCTTTCTTCTGGTAACATCTATCTATCTATCTATCTATCTATCTATCTATCTATCTATCTATCTATCTTTCTTTCTTTCTTTCTTTCTTTCTTCCTTTCTGTGTATTCTTTAGAAGTTACTCTAGTGAGGGTCTTTTGGTAGTGACTTCTCTTGTTCTTTAATTCTTTGAAAATGTCTTTATTTTAACCTCATTCTGAAAGATTACTGGGTATAGCTATTGTGGTAGAATGGCTATCATCGCATACTTTGAAAATGTTAACCCCCTTATCCTCTGGCTTCCATTTTAAGTGTTGAGAATCAATTGTAAATCTAATTATCATTTATTTCTGACTACTCTTTCATTCCTTCTGTTTTTAAGATCTTCTTTCTTCTTGTGGGTTTCTATTCTTTTACTACCATGTGTCTCTTTAGGTAAGCATTCTTTTTCTTTTCTCTCTCTCTCTTTTTAACTTTGAACTCACTGGGTTTCCTGACGTAAGGATTTTCATCATTCACCAATTATGTAGAATTATCAGCCTCTCTCCCACTCTCTTTCTCTTCTCCTTCTGGAACACTGACTACATGTATGTTGGATATTTTCATTGCCTATCTCCTCCATGTCTCTTAACCTACTTTCATAGTTCATCTGTCATTTTTAAATGTATATCAGGAAGGGTTTCACTGAACATTTAGTTCACTGTAGTGCCAGGAAATGGAATCCCATTGTACTATTAAAAAATGTCCTCATTTTTATTTTTTGTTATTGTTGTCTTTATGGTATTTTCTAACTGATTTTTTGGGGAAAATAGATTAATTGAGGTTTGATGATATTTCAGGAATAAAAGTTATTTGGAATTATTCCTATGAACATGGGACTCCATAGTAACACATTTCAATTTACTTCAGCCTTCCCAATTGATATGTTGGCATTTGTTTTTGTGTTTTATTAAATCTATATCAGAATATGTGTTTGTTACATGTTGATATTATTTACTACCTTATTGTCTTAAGCATATTTGTTCTTACCTGTACTTGTGGTCTGATAAATTTTAAGATTGGGTTTCATATTTTATCACGTGACATCAAGTGTAAAATTATCTGTTTTTATTCTCTAGATTATGGAAAATGTTACCCAAAAGGAATCCTCACAGATTGCTTAATTCAATTTAATGTGTTAATTCTGGGGCAAATGGCTGTACCAGTTAAATGTGGCAAGATCTCCCCTTGCCTATCTACCACATCCTTTTTCACTTTCATTGTTGTTTGATGCTTGAGCTACCCTATTAAATCCTTGAGATTCTCATTTTAAATCTCAATGCATCTTCTTGACTTCCTACATATTCCCAAAGCCCAAGTTTCTAAGTAGGGTTTTTAGTGGAGGGGCAGGAAATAGACATAAGATTCCAGTTGGAATGGAAATGTCTTACCCCTTCCCCAGATTTCTCCTGCATTTTCTCTTCATCCCACATTAGCAAATCCTCTTCCCCAAACATTCTACTAGGTAGGGAAAACTGATTTCACCCTTGACTATGTAGCCCTCTGCCTTCTAACTAAAATAAGGAGAGCTCAAGATCATGATGTTCAGGAGATCCTAAAGAAAGGCCCTGTTCTTCCATATTCTGATTATTACCTACTTTTGCTTTCCAAATCATAATGCCAGTTCCTCCAACTCATGCCATTTCTTGCTTTCCACATTGCAATGTCACTATTTTTCCTTGATCTCTGTCTCCTAATCTTCCTGGTTGAACTCTTGAAGTCTTTTAAACTTTATCCTTTCACACCTACTGTTTATCACTAGGGAGGGAAACTACCACCACTAATCTTCAGAAGAACTCTACTCCTGTACTTCTAAGATTGAACTCTAAAGACAAGTTCCAAAGAAGCATTACCACAGTGAGTATTTTCCATAGTACTCTTGCCACTGTCCTTTAATAATGCATCTTTTAATAAACTGGCTTTTGTAGGCTAGCCTAGAAACCTAAGCACTATTTATTTATTTATTTATTTATTTATTTATTTATTTATTTATTTATTTAAAGCACCTTCTATAACATTAATTCTATGGAAAGATTGATACAGGGCTTGGTACAACTGGCTTATAATGGACTCTTGGCCTGTAGCCCATTTGTAAGCTGGGCACTGGCTGTTCAGGAGAGAATTTGGATCACTGTGTGGGCTGGGAGGGAAATGCCTTCTGTTAACCAGCAATGCCACAGATTTGAGCATTGCACATTTGTTTTGTGTAATCTTCTGTCTAACTGTGAGCAAAGAGCATGATTGAAGTGCTGCTGATTATGTCTAATGTTTATAGATTCCATTTTAGTAGAGCAGACTGCTACGTTCTGTCGTTCTATCTTAATTCTAAATATGATTTCCATTGTCTTCCCTCTTTAGTCACCCAGTGACAGAGCAGTGAAGTAATTTTACCTTGCAGTTCAGTAACTTTTAATTGCCTGTTCAGTTTCACTTGATTCTGAGAAAAATGGAGCTGCTGCCTTTGCAGTTTTCATTGCCGGAACCTCAATTGTTAAGCACTTAAACACTAAAACAGGAAAGGTATTCATGTATTCTTTAGAGAGATAAAGCAGAAAGGAGATCCCACTGTGTTGTACTGTGGTCGTTATGGCTTTGCGGTTGGTTGTGTGTGTGCATGCACGTGCATTTTTATGGAATCAGATCATTACCTACAAAATTATACACCAAAGCGATTATCTGTGAGTGGTGGAATTACAATATTGTACATTTTCTTACTTGTATTTCTTTTTTCCCCCCAACCATATGTTACTTTATAATCAGAATTTTAAAATGTTTCCAAAGGTGGGTAAAATCATGGCATTTTAGGGGTGCCTGGGTGGTTTAGTCAGTTAAGCATCTGCCTTCAGCTCTGGTCATGATACCAGGGTCCTGGGATCAGCCCCAGCATAGGGTTCCCTGCTCAGGAGGGAGCCCGCTTCTCCCTCTGCCTCTCCCCGCTGCTTGTACATGCTCTCTCTCTCTCTCTCTCTCGCTGTCTTTCTGTCAAATAAATAAATAAAATCTTTAAAAAAAACTCACGCATTTTACGTTGGGAAAGGACTTTGAGCTCACCTAGTCCAGCACCCTCATTTTAAATGGGAGAAAAATGAGGCTCAGAGGGATTCAGGAATTGCTTCAAGCCTCCCTAGGCTCAGGCTAGGACCCATGTGAGCATTATTGTAAATGCTGATTTGTTGCTTCTCATTCTTGGCATTAGTTTTTTATGATCCTTGTGGAGAATATGCAGTCCTCAGAACCTTTTATTTCAACTCTCATATAGTTACAGCAAAACTATTCTGTGTTTTCATTTGTACTTCAACACTCCAAAACCACTGTATCTGAACACAATGGCATTTAAAAAAATAGATTTAGAACATCATTGATTTTAATGCCCATATAATCCTAAGGTATGATTTTTTTTTTTTCCCCTCTGACTGAGGGATTAGAACTCTTCTGGCTTTGTGAGTGATGAATAATGAGAAAAAGGAACTTGATTCATTTAGAAGAAGGAACCTGCGTATTATAGTGCCGGTGAGTTGCTTCTAATTTGAGCTGAGGAGGAAGAGGAAAGGAAGGGTAAAGTATTTTCTAGAAGTTTTTCAGGTTGTTTTTTTTTTCCATTTTTAAAGTGGCAGAACGCTTTCCCTTTTTTTCCCTTCCCCTCCTTACAAACAAAATTATACAGACCCCATATGAGAAATAGATGAAAGTGAATCTTATCTTTTTGAAGCAGGAAAGGTGTCTGCAGAAACTAGCATTTCTTAGCATTCCTTAGTATTCAGGTGAGAGGAAGACTGGCTTCTACCATCAAAGTTTGAGGTCTTTAAATAAAGACTCTACCCTAGCCAGAGTATAGCTATTCTCAAACTTTCTTCTTGGGTATGAAAAATGCGTTTGTTTTTTTTTTTCTCTTCAGAGTACCCAGATACTCAAGAGTACATATGCAAGCAATTGTCTGTAAATTGTTTTTCTCAATAGTTCCATTGATGAAACTACGTATCTACTATCAGATTAAAAAATTCCCCATATACTGTGCTTATATGCTCATGTTTGAGACATTTAGAATAGAGCTTCACATGGCAGCTGCCAAAATCTTTGTGCTCTGATTCTATCTGCAAAGTGGAAGGTGAAGAGGTAAAATTATAAAAGTGTGAGACATTTCTCTTCGGTATCCTCAGCTACCTTATCTGCACTTTTTCTATTCCCTGAAGACATTAAATTCCTAGCAGCCCTGATGTCTTCCACAAAAGGGAGAGTCTGATACCAATCATTTGTATGTTTGTTTAATTGGCCTGGCTACTCCTGGACTAAGATGCTGTTAATGACCTCAACTAAGTAGTGGCATATATCCCTGTGAGCTTTCTATCTGCTTAAGTATACAATTGCTGCTGTGCATTTTGATGCCTGCCTGGATTTCCTCTTCTCACAATTAACCTATCATCACATGCCCAAAGGGACTAAAGTGTGCTAGCCCCCACAGAGCGGTTTATCCAGCAGATGACCTCAGGGTCCACATCTTCTAGGGCAGGAAGACTGCTTGAAAGGGGTATTTGGCCTGGCCTTCCTCCTATTTCTGTGGATCCTGATTGCCAAAAATTTCATGAGCATCCTAAATGTATAAATAAATACTGATCCCAGGAGTACTGGTGGCATTGAGGAATCAAGTCATAATGGTATAATTATGAGAGGCTAGGGTAAGAATTGGGAAGTAGGAGTCAGCTTAAGGAAGGGCAGAATATAGTTATTCACCATCACAGCCTTGATTAATAAAGCTGATGTAATAATTTTTTTTTAGTTTTTTTTTTAATTTAATTTTATTTTGTTATGTTAATCCCCATACATTACATCATTAGTTTTTGATGTAGTGTTCCATGATTCATTGTTTGTGTATAGCACCCAGGACTTCATCAAGATAATTTTTGATACACTAGAATTTATACTACATTTTTATAACTCAGGTCAAGCTCACTTTGTCAGAAAAAAAATTCCCTACCCCTTTCATCCAATAGAAATCTCACTTTTTCCTTTTTTTTTTTTTTAAGATTTTATTTATTTATTTTACAGAGAGAGACACAGCGAGAGAGGGAACACAAGCAGGGGGAGTGGGAGAGGGAGAAGCAGGCTTCCCGCCGAGCAGGGAGCCCGACGCGGGGCTCGATCCCAGGACCCTGGGATCATGACGTGAGCCGAAGGCAGACGCTTAACCGACTGAGCCACCCAGGCGTCCCAATCTCAGTTTTTCCTAAACTTATTTTTTGAAACATTCATTTACCCTTATATAATGTTACCTTAGACTTTTATTTATCTCTTAATGTATATGACCAGTGTCCTCTGCTATCAGTGTTTTAATATTTTCTGCCTGTGGCAGTGTCGTAGTTCACGTTGCTATAGTAAAAATTTCATAGACTGGGTGGCTTAAACAACAGAAATTTATTTCTCACAGCTCTGGAGGCTGGAAAGTCCAAGATCAAGGTACCAGCAAATGCGGTGTCTGGTAAGAACCCTCTTCTTGGTTAGAGACTGGCAACCTTTCAGTGTGTCCTCACATGATGGAAAGAGGGCAAGAGGGCTTTCGAGGGTTCCTTTTATATAGGCACCAATTCCATCCATGAGGTCCCCACCCTCATGACCTAATTACTTCCCAAAGGCCCCACCTAATACCATTACGGGGTTAGGATTTTTAACATAGGAATTTGGCGGGGAGGAAAAGGACACCGATAACCCAGTCCATTGCAGTCAGTGATTCTCAAGGGAGCCCTGGTGTGCTCTAACAAATTACCCAAGTAGTGCTTGTGCACGCCAAAGTCTGAGAATCACTGCCTCTGTCAAAACTGAAAATCCTTTAACCCAGGGTGGTTTATTTTTGTCATTGTTTTGTTTATTTGGTTTTAGTTGGTGGTGAACAAGGTTGCTGAAATTGCTATAGATTTATTTTAGCTCATCCTCAGAATAAATCTGATATAGTCATTTTCTAGTGACTGGATGAGAGGAAGTGACAGGAATCAGGAGGGCAGGGTTATGAATTATCTTCTGAGAAAATTCAGAAGAGATCTCTAAAACACACCTCAGTTTTAGCATATGTACAGGTCGGAAGCCAGTGGTGGGAAATGTGGTTACACACTCAATAAAGTAACCTGAACTGTCAGAGGGAAAAACAAAATGCATTGAAAATGTAAGATCACTCTCAAAAGCACTATCAAAAATAGTTAGTTTGAGAATTTAGATCACAGCTCTGTGACCTTGTAAAAAAAAAAATGCAAAATTTTCCAAGACCAAAAACAAAGAACAGTCATCTTATAGACCTACCACTCTCTTGCCCACATCAGCTGTGTCTACACCATCTTTTCCCTTCCCCCCCACCCCAATTCCATGACTGCACCCTGCATAATTTGTTCAGCTTCTAATAACACAACCCTTTCTTCAAGGTAAAAAATCAAAATCCTGAATCTGAATATCCACATTCCTCTGTGAACTACGAATGAGGGAGAAATCTCAGAATTTGGTTGGACTGACAAGGGGTAAATTTACTAGCAGTATTGCCCAAGAGAAAAATTGTCAAGGAAATGAAATTGTGTTAATGAATGAATTGGGTTGGGGTGCCTGGCTGGCTCGGTCAGTAGAGCTTGTGACTCTTGATTTCAAGGTTGTGAGTTCAAGCCACGCATTGGATGTGGAGCCTACTTAAAAAAGATGCTTAAAGAAAATGAGTGAATTGGGTCAAACTCAGATAGTAGTGAACTTATGTAGTGATTAATACTACTAATAAAGAATTATTGCATCAGCATCTATTAATTAAGGCCAGGATGATGACTACTTTTTTCCTTCTTTTCTGCTCACTACTGTTCTTCAATTACCACACTAGTCTCTCAAAATTAACCCAATATTACTTGATTCCTTAATACAATTCCCCTGCTCCAAGTGCCAAGGTATTTATTATTATTTATATTTGTGTTTATATATTTAGGATGCTTCTGAGGGTTTTTGTTTGTTTTTTGTTTTGTTTTGTTTTTGTTTTTTTTCCACAAATGAAGGTGGAAGACCAAGCTAAATATTCCAAGCAGTTTCCCTGCCCTGGAATTCAAATAATAGTGAAAGAAGTTTTAATTTTCTAAAGAAGGCAGGCATCTTCCACTTTTTATATAATTATTTATCATTTATTGTAATTCAGGACAGAAAGAGCAGTGGTTGCACAGTATTTAAAGACCATCATGACATAATAGTAAAGATGACTATTGAGTTCCCTTGAGTTGATGGTTTCCACAGGACAGCATGAGCTGTTCTATGAAAAGTACACCCACAAATTAATTGATAACAACCTCATGTGAGTCATATTAATCACTAAAAGGTGTTATATATCAGTGTGTTTACAGACAATAATTTTGGTTACTACTTCATTTTATGTATTTTTTTCTATTTGATTTTTTTATTACGTGAAATATAACCAAACATACAGAAAAGTGAACTGAACATAAATGCGTGGCTAAGTGAATCATCACAAAATAAACAGTTGTGTAAACACTAGACATGTGGTCAAGCCAATACCCCAGAACCTGCCATCAGGCCCCCGACCAATCATTTCCTAGCTCCTTATCCCCAACGGTAACTGCTCATTTCACTTCACTCCCGAGAGTTTAATTTTTCGTATATTTACAATTTATATAAATGAATCATACAGCACGTAGTTTGTTTTTCCTCGTTCATGCAGTTTGGTGTTTGTGAGATTCATACATATTCTTGTATATAACTGTAGTTCATTTTTTTAAATTACTGTGTAGCATTTTGATTTCTAAATATGCTAAAATATATTTATCTAATTTCTTATTGATGGACATTTTGTTTTCTCTGTTTTGAGGCTACTGTAAATATGACTGCTTGGAACATTCTTGTCCATTTTACTTTATGCGTATTTGCACGCATTTCTATTTGGTATAAGGCAGGAGTGAGGTAGGGGAATGCTGGGCCATAGAGTATATGTTTCTGCAATATTCGTGGGTGATGTCAATCCATTTCCCACAGTGGCTTTACAAATTTACATTTCCCATAATATCTTGTCTACACTTAGCATTGTCAGTCTTTTCAATGTGAGTCTGGTGGTGGTTTGTAGATTTTCTGCATTTCCTTTTGATTATTGGGGTGTGACTCTCCTTTTCTAAAAGAGTTTCCATTTGTATCTTGTGGCACAGATATAAACACACTTCCTCACTGCTCGGGGTATGGGAATATATAACATTGGAGATACATGTTTTCATATTTCAAAACATAGAGGCAAATGTTCCTTTGGCAACTACTCTTTATTTCGATAAATTGAAGAAACTGTGCAATCCATATCGTGTAAGCATTTGGATATTTTTGCATTCCAAATTTCTAATTGTAATTCATTTGACACTTCTTTTTATAATGAAAAAATATTTTTGAAAGTTCAAAAGTAAATTTTGTGTCCTGAGGAAAATTTTCCCTTTATTTATTTATTCATTCATTCATTTTTTTTTTTTTAGCCATCACGTCTTTTTTCTCTTCAATTTCTAATTCTTCATAAGCAGCACTGTGAATAATATCATGAATTCTGGCTACCTCCTGTGTGGTTTTGAGGGGAGGGAGTACCTGGTTGGCTGGCATGATCCATCCAGACTAAGACTGTCAGTGCAGAGCTTCTTCATTCTTGCTCTCGAAGGGCGTTTAAGAGCCCTTCAGACACCAAAAATTACATACCATAAATAGATATTACCTGCAACAGTGCATATCTCTAACTATTCAGATTCACATTCTTAGTTTGTAAACAGAAACTCTCCAAAATTCCCTTTCGGTAAATCAATATCTGGAAGCATTTGATCTTTTTTGATGCCCATTTTTGTTTTTGCTTTGTTTTGTTTTGTTCTGTTTTTTGAGATAATTTGTTAAATTGAGTGTTGTAGTACACTCCATTGTGATTTGATTAAGTGATCTTTGCAACTAGTTTTGTTTTAAATAACCCTTGATAATCATGATCCTTTTGTAAGCATGTGTTTGTTATATTATGTCCTGTTTACTAAAAGAGTAAATGGCATTACTCTTCTTAGCTTATTTCTCCCATAAAATAGAAAATAATTTTTACATTTATTTTTGGTGTACAGACTTATCTAAAGGTCTTAATAGTTATACAACCTTTGTCTTTATCTAGGAAGACATGGAATTTGTGTTGTACAAACTAGAGGATACTGCATTTGGTTTCTTCAACGTTTTTAATATGAAAAATGTTAAGAAGCAAAGTAATGTAAAAAATATTACCCATCATCCCTCCAAATGATAATTATAAATACCACCTTATAAAATAAGATGTAATGATTCTTCTCTATGTTCTGTTATTATCTTTTTTTTTGCTTTATTATTTATTTATTTATTTTTCAGATTTTTTTTCTTTTCTTCTCTTTTTTTTTTTTTTTTTTGCTTTTTGATGCGGTGATCCACGATCCATTGTTTTCGTATAACACCCAGTGCTTCATGCAGTACGTGCCCTCCTTAATACCCATCACCGGGCTAACCAATCCACCTCCCCCCCTCCCCTCTAAAACCCTGTTTGTTTCTCAGAGTCCATAGTCTCTCATGGTTCACTGTTAGTATCTTCTTTGCAAATTCTTCTTCTCCTCTCTCTTACTTTATATCAATTACATAAACATAGTTATGCATAAATATACACATATAAATATATATGTTAAAAAACGGCACCATGATATCCATATGTAATTTATAGGTTAAGTTTGGTTAAGTTCTCTAATAATTCCCAAAGTATTACACCAGTTAATATTTGTTACAGATTTAATTTTTGATGTAGTGACAAGTAATATTCAAATTGATAGATCATTCTGTAAGGAGAGTCATTTGAGGACAAAATATGCTGTATTCTTGTACATTTGCCTGAGGAGGACTCTATTTCAGCAGCCTGGAATCCAAATAGAAACAAAATATCGTTTCAGAGAATACAGGATGCAGTGCTCAAATTGAGCAGCCTTGGGCACAAAGGATCATTGCTTCTTTCAAAGCCTCATTCTGAGTGAAATATATTGAGTGGCAGTTTTTTTTTTTTTTCTCCCTTTACAGTGTTGCAATTTTAGTTTTCTATGAATATGTGCTGGGAGTTGGAGGGCATAGAAATGTGTGCTCCCCATTGTAAAGGAAACCATTCTAAACAGCCAGTTACGTTATCCAAGAAACAAAAAGAAGGGAGCAATAAACAGTCTTGGTCCAAATAATCCACAAGCTGACTTGTGGGCTTGAACTCTAGCCTTGGCCTATCCCAGCACTAATAGGAGTAGGACACTCTTCTTCCTCTTGCACTGCATTTCCTCTCTTCTCCTAAGACGCTAGGATGGGGCTTGAAGCATCAAAACTGTATTGTAGCTGTATGTAGCATTGAGTAAATACTTATGGGCTGACCTTGAAATCTAATATGGTGTTTTGATTAAATAATAAATATTTCTTAAATAATTATTCTGCTTAAAGCTGAGAGCATTGAAAATGCACTCACAGATCTCAGTCCTGAATCTATTCATAACTATAACCAATACATCTTGAAAGTTAGGAACTTTGCATGTGTAGGGGCCAAAGACAGCTCAGAAGTGTACACACAGGCTTCAGAGTCCTAACCTTTTTTATTTTTTCTTTTCCCCCCCTTGGAGAAGCTATGGACAAGGTTATATTCTACAGGGCAAACCCATCCAAATCCTAGTGACAGAGGGAGCAAACTTAAAGGGACTGTAGTGCAGAGTAAATGTTAGCTTAAATGAAAACCCTTTTAAGAACATGAATCTCATGCCAAATTATCATTGAGCAAGCATGAGTATTTACTAAGTTCCTGCTATATGTCTAGTATTGTGCTAAAACTCACAAAATGCTGGATTGCAAAGGCAAGTGCTTTTGGACTTTTCTCTCTATTAGTGCATATATATCATCCAAAACTGACATGACAAGCTTTATTTACTTTAGATGCATCCCTCAGGCCCTGAGCCTTAAAAACAGATCCATTCCAAGAACCAGACACATCATGAGGTCCATTTTACCCATGAGTCTATTTGCAGGAACTTGTTTGGAAGGGGAAAGATTGGGTAGTTTTTAAGTTAGTCTCCCTAAGATCTCAGGACAGCACTGTAGTGTGATCTTGGAAGGGACTTTGGAGGAAGGACTAATTTGAACAAGGGCAATTAATAATTGTTTCCAGAGAGGCAGCTGGCAAGGCTCCAGTGGTGGCATCAAAGGGAACAAGAAAATTAGTCTAGACAATGCAGGCTGTGAGCGTGTCGCTTCTCCACATTTCCTGGGTAACAGTTTGACCTAATTTTGTGTATAACTAAAAGAGTGTCCACCATGGGGGTCTGCCGGAGGAACTGGGCCAGAATTTTGTATATGTGAAGATGAATTTGTCACAGTTGGGGATTTACCACATAAAAGATGAAAGATTTTTGTTCCCCTCATAAATTGCATTGGGATTACAGATTCTCAAACAGCTTCTGGACACATTGAAGGGACCTAAGAGATACAAACTCTCATATTATAGATGAAGCGGACCAGGACCCTCACAACTGGTGGCAGAGGCAATGCTGGAAGTCGAAACTCCTGATTTCCCACCAGTTTAGATTTAAAACCATGTGGCCCAATAAAAAGCTGCATGTATAGTACCATTTCAAAGACATCGATGTTTGAGGATTTTCCAATTTGGACTTGTAAGAATATCTTGTTTTACACGTGTTCTAAATTGAGTTCTAAGTAATAACCAAGGTTAGTGTAACCAAATTATAGTCAACCTTCTTTATTTTTTTTAAAAGATCTTATTTATTTATTTGTCAGAGAGAGAGAGAGCACAAGCAGGGGGAGCAGCAGGCAGAAGGAGAAGCAGGCTCTGCACTGAGCAAGGAGCCCGATGTAGGACTCCATCCCAGGACCCTGGGATCATGACCTGAGCCAAAGGTTGATGCTTAACCTACTGAGCCACTCAGGTATCCCCTCAACCTTCTTCTTAAAAACAAAAACAAACATCAAATAATAAATATGTAGATGGTAAAGGACCTTGGATCAAGTGTCCAACTCTAGGCAATTAAAGTATTGAGAAAATAATTATTTTCATTCAATGATTTTCTTTAAAGAGAGATCCCTTGATATTAAGTCCTAAACTTATTGCTAATATTTAGAGCACCTCTTATGTGTCCAACCCTTCATTAAGTGCTTTACAAATATATCTTATGTAATCCTCACCAAAGCCTTAAGAGATTAGCAAACTATCTCCATTTCACAGGTGAGGATTATGAAGCTGGAAGAAATTAAATAACTTGCCCAAGGCCACACTGGTGGCCGACTTCCTGTCTTCTGTGTTCTTCAGCGCCTTGTGTACTGCCTCTTACTAAATACGAATGCCAACTTAGATACATTGTGCACAAAACTCCATGAATGACATAATTTCGTTTGAGATAGTTTCTGAAGCAAAGTTACATCACTGATTACCTGGAACTTACCATGCCCCCTTTATTTTTATTTTATTTTTTATACTATTATTATTTTTTAATGTTCATGCAGGAGGGGCACTTAGGTGGCTCAGTCGTTAAGCATCTGCCTTTGGCTCAGGTCATGGTCCCAGGGTCCCGGGATCGAGCCCCGCATAGGGCTCTCTGCTTGGCAGGAAGCCTGCTTCTCCCTCTCCCACTCCCCCTGCTTGTGTTCCCTCTCTCGCTGTGTCTCTCTGTGTCAAATAAATAAATAAAATCTTAAAAAAAAAAAAAAAAGAAAAGAAAATGTTCATGCAGGATTTCTAGAAACACGTGTATAAATCCAGAGAAAGAAGAAGGGGAAGCTTTGAGAGTCATTAGTGATTTCAGTGGATCATGGTTTAAATAAACTCATCATGAAAGCACTTGAGAGTAAACAGGAGTAATGAAAATAGTCATTTGGTGGTCTTTTTACATAGACACGGTTTCAGTATGTTGGGCCTGATCACCAATTATAATGAAAAATGAAATTGTTTAGAAATTGTCTAAACTTGGTTTGAGGCAAGGTCTTGGACTGTTATGAATATTCAGAATGAGCAATTAAATCTGTTGCCATTTCATTTGCAACCTTTCTATGTTCTACTCAGATGACCAGGAGTAATGCCAATTAGGGCCTGTTGTTAAATAGACTCTCCCCACTTAGTGACTAATTAAATTGCCTTTCAGGCTTTAGAGATGTTCACAATTAGAGAACTCCCCCAGTCAAAAAGTTAATCTTCTTCTTGATCTTTGCCTAATCTGACATATCCTTAAGCTTTCAAAACATGTAAGGATGATAAAAGCAGAAACCAAATACAAGGAAGAAAGTAAATTCACACATTAGACAGGACCTCGACTGTCTTCATGTGCATGTTGTCTAATATATGGTATCAGTATTATGTGTTATTCGAGAAGAGATAGACCTAGTTGTTAAAAAGACACACCATACATACATAACGTATATACACATGTAACAACGGAAAGCCACTGCGGGAGCGCCTGGGTGGCTCAGTTGGTTAAGGGTCTGCCTTTGGCTCAGGTTATGATCTCACGGTCTTGGGACCCAGTTCCACATCTGGCTCCCTGCTCAGCGGGGAGTCTGCTTCTCCCTCTCCCTCTGCTCCTTCCCCCACCCGTGCCCTCTCTCTCTCAATCAAATAAATAAATAAAATCTTTAAAAGAAAGAAAGAAAGAAAGAAAAGCCACTGCAGTCCTTAATCCCTTCTTCAGTTTTTTTCTAGGTCTAAGCCAATGTTTCTGCATTTTGATTACACCAAAAAATGTCAGTATTAAAAGTTGGAAACCAAGTCTGTTTCCATTTTAACCAAAATGTAGGAGGGGACACAAAGAGTGCATCAGTTTTGAATTTGAGCTAATGTAATCAGTGACTTGATTTGTATTAAAAAAAATGTAAATGTTGCTTTGAAATCTGACTTGGCCTTTGAAAGGGAAAAGTACTTACTGAGAAATCTGCATTGACAGAACAAATCCTACTTACAAAGTAGAAACCAATGTTGTTGGCTTGAGTAGATCTCAAGTCAGCTGTGAAATTCATAATCTTTTATCCATAAAATAGCTTCTCCTCTGAATGACAAAATTATTTTTGAGCTGGTGTTTGCCAAGTCTAAAGACAAAAGGCTCAGTGTGCACACCTGAGCACAGCTTTGGGCTGGCTTTTAAAGAGATAGTTACTTTCTTAGCAGTCACAGGTGCTACTGTTATGAATTAACCAGTGTGAATATTCCTTTAATAAGTTAGACGTCATCTATTTTATTAGTAAAAGTCCAATACCATAATGACTTAAGGAGCAGACAATGAATTCAGTGATGTTTGGCTCTTATTTTATACCAAGTAATTTTTGTAGGGTGTCCCACTTTCAGTACTTTAAAGTCCCAATAGATTAGTTATTCAGGGATTGATTTAATTATCTTGTAAAACAGAAGACTGGAGGCTTCTTCTTGTTTTAATATCAGTTTGATTTTTAAAGTACCAGTGATTCTTGAATAATCACCAAGTGTTAGGTGGCCAGTGCTTTTCTCTTGTCTCATTTTAAAGAACACAACCATGAGGCTACAGGTAGGGGCCAATTCATCCAAGAACAATCAAGGTAGGGTCAATCTGACCGTGGAAGAAGGAAAGGGTTATTTCTAAAAGCCCATTCTTGCAAAAAGGGACAGGAAATTGGGTGGATAGTTTCTCTTTACAGCTCCTAAGGGCAGGAACATTGGGGATTCCAATCTGGAGGAGACTCTTTGTCATGTGTTTCCTGCAACAAAGCAGTTTGGATTTTGCAAAGCATGCACTTTGGTAATAATATTGAGAAACAAGCCACAAATAGACTTTTTCATAAATTTGTGGCCCATGCTTATTAGCATATCTACTTGTCATTTGATATGAACTAATCTGGTAGCAAAGGAGATTTTTGGGCATTGGTTATTAAATATTAATTTTTAACAATTTAAGATTTAAAACATTGTGAATCTATTGACCTGAGATTGTGACTTGAATCCTGAATTTAACAAATAACTTTTTTCTTATCTCTGGTATGTGTTTATTATATTGTTTACTTTTAAATCTAGCTATTGGATCATCACTGGAATTGCATGAACAGATTAAAAATAAGATTACAAAATTCAATTGCTCTGTGATTTTTAGGGCCCTGGATATTTAATAAACATGTTTACATTGGGTTTTTAAAGATTTGTTAATCAAATCCTGCTTAAAGTATACAGAAAAAATATTATTTAAATAGAAGTTGGTAGCTCTGTTAACTTATTTCATTTTTTAGAAGGACTCAATCTCTCTTGGTCTCCAAAATCATATTTTAAACAGTCTTGTTTTGTCTAGTGAGGATATGGATACAGTTTAATTTTACTGAGTTAAACTCTAAATACAATTGGGTCAACAAGTACTTACATATTAAGGGAGGATGAATATGTATTTAGTGTTCATTGAACGCTGGTAAGTACTTCACATTTCATAAAGGTATTTTAGAACCCATTCTTTAGAATATAACACCTTGATAATAAAGGGAGGGGAAATTTGGAGAGATGCAAAAAAAAATAGACTTTAATTAATAAGATCTGCTTCTGTAGCTCTGTAAAGTTCTTTCCTGTGGAGTTCAAGTAAAAAGGAAGGGTATTTTTGTTTATATCTTACCCAACTGCAAAGAGGGAAGAAGTCTCTGAACACCAATGCTGAAAATGGCTTTAGTTGGCTCCCAGGGACTTGTGGACTCACTGAATACAGACAGAGTGTATACTACATCTATCTACAGTTCACACTACTACCACCTGTGCTTTCCTTGATGTTTGGAATGTTCTCAGCTTCTACTTAATCAAAGCTAGCTCATATCTCCAGAGAGCCTAGAAAATTTGCAACCCTTTCAGCCTTTTTAGCTTATTTAATAGACCACATTGTCCTTGATCCCTATTGTATTCTATCAAAAATTCACTTAATGTATGGAGTTCTGGGTACATTTTGGGCTTGTCTCTTTAGGGTTTGGTTGACAATTTATTTCAGTGTGCCAGGTCAGAAAAAGCATTCTGTCCAGAGTAGATAACAGGAGAACGCATTTTTCAGTTTCCATAATCATGATAAAGGTAACCAGCCTTCTCACTATGTCATATCATTTCTGCTGCATCTTAATAGATCTATGGCTGCAATCTTGTGTGTCAGGACTTTCAGCTAATTGGGATAAGTTATGTATGTTTACATGACTGTTACGATGTATAAAATGGTATTTTCTCTGTAGCAATGTAGACAAACACTTCTTATATTAATTCTTTAATTCGTTTGCAACGCAAGACTGCTAAGGAGGACAGAAGGGAGGTCAGAAGCTTCCAATTAATATTTACGCTGGATATGCTTAATTAATATATTTCATAGGACAATAAGGGTTGAAATGTAAATAGAATTATTTTTTACCTGAAATATATAGAAAAGAATCTAGAGGTGAGTAGATCTCTGGTTTTTGAGATCAACAATAATAGTCAAGGTAAGGTGTCTTCCAGTAAATTTTGGTTTAGTCACAAAAATGCCAATTTTTATGGCATAGGCCACTTACTGAAAGCTTTCATTACTTATACTAAAATGTACCTGAGAGGTTTACAAATAATTATACAAAAGTGTTTAGGGCTGGAGAACTTGTGGAAGTCCATAGATATGATAGACAATCATGATTAATGCATGATAATGACTTAAGTTGGATATAAAGAAGAGAAAGCTGAAGAAGAGAAATGTGCCCACTCAGAAATATAATTAATAAAACTTTCATGAATTTCAATTCCTTTGTCAATTCAATACCAGCCAAACTCTCTTGGTATTGAGAAAACTAATGGGCACAGTTTTGCCAGAAATTCATCATTCTAAGTAACAGTCTTCCTTCCAAAAATTTTACACTTTAATGTATGTATGCAATTCATGGATGGCTTTGTGAAAATTGAAGTGTGGAGTGAACATAAAGACTGCTGATGAATGTTGCAGATGGCTCTGAGCAAACGGCATGCTCTGGGGTGATATTGCTTAGAGGGAAAAATGTGGATTGATTATTACTCTTGCCCTTACTCCAATGAGATCCGAAGAAGAACAGTTTATGGTAAGGTACTTCTAGATTTTTTGACCTACAGGTGTTCCAGACAAGCTGAGTCCAGAAGCTTTCCTTTGGATTCTAGATCAGTAAAACTTCTAACTATTAAGAAATGAATATGTATTGTATGTATGTATGGATGGATGGATAGATCTGATCTGGCAGACTGTAGCAAATAAGCAAATACAGATTTATTTCTCAAATTGGCAACAAATATTCTGAACTGTTATTTCTTCCTGCTCCCTTTAAAATGCAATTAAAAATGCAAAGTAGGGATACTTCTAAACATCTTAAGGACTGTAAACCTCAATAAAAGTGTGTTCTTCAATCTGGCATAAAGGGAGACATATTCAGCCATTTGCTGGTGCTCATGTGTAGAAACAAAGTATTCCTTTAATTTGGGAAAATGTTTATTAAAACATACCACATTTATATAAAGCTTAAAGTTGATATTAGTCCAACTTCTGGGTTTACAAATCATAACTGTAGTGCATTTTCCAAATTGGAAAGGTGAATTCTATATTCACCTTAATAGAATGGGTCTTAGTAATTGTCAACCAAGACATTCTTGACTTCTGGCATGGTAGATTTTATTATCTATAACTGTCAATAAAGATGAGTGACAAGGGTGCCTGAGTGGCTCAGATGGTTAAGCGTCTGCCTTCGGCTCAGGTTATGGATCCCAGGGCCCTGGGATCGAGTCCCGCATCGGGCTTCCTGCTAGGCGGGGAGCCTGCTTCTTCCTCTGCCTCTGCCTCTCTCTCTCTCTCTCTCTCTCTCTGACTCTCATGAATAAATAAATAAAACATTTTAAAAAAGAAAGATGAGTGACAAAATTGTGCCTTGAATCTACAAATAATCATTTGTTCCCCTTATGTATTAATTGGTTAAATTGTTCTTTGTTTCAAGAATACAGAAAGCCCTATGGCTCTTAGTTTATTTCTGAAACTTTAATTAAAGTTATCAAAAGCAAAGTGGCTATTCATTATTGAAACCTTGAAAACCTGAATCTCTGCAAAAAGAATCTTTATGGATTCATTCCTTGATGCATGGGAATAGGAGGGAAAAAAAAAATCTCAAAGAGATGGGCTCTGTTCTCTGTCACATAAATTCCAGATAGCATTTTGGAGGGAAAAGAAAAAAAAATCTCATTATAGTTGTTAGTATTCCCTTTTCTCTGTTCCACTGAAAACATAGATTTCTGAGACTTGTCATACTCAAAAGTCCTATTGTATTAATGGAAAAAAAAAAACACAAAAGAGATCTTTGGTAAGATCTTGTACTTGAAGGAGTTTGGATTTTGAATTCCTTAGGGGATGGATGTCTCCTTCATGTTTATAAGTCTTCCACTATCACCAATCACTTTGTCCCTGGCACTTGATAGGCATGGTGCTAACAGAATTCAAAACAAACAGGTGATGTACATACCTCCCCTTGATTCTTTAAGCTATGCATCTGTGTCCTTTTTCAATTCTCTAGTTCTCCTGTACTGCTGGATCAGGTCTTTACTTAGCAATAGCTGATATGCCAGGGTAATTCCACAGTTGATACAGACTGGCTGTGTAAAAGGCTGCAGGGTGCAGAGTGTCCTATAGGACACTGCTGCATATAGAATAATCATTTTCCTCCTGTAGAGGAAGAAAATCAGCAAATGCCTTAACCAAGCCACCCATTTTGAGATTTCTAAATACAGTTAAACAGTGTTAAACAAATGGATTACCTCTTAATTAATTAAACAAATATTTAATATTTGGTAAATGTATAGCATTATGCTAAACCATGGGACCAAGCATATGCACTCTAAAACCAAACTGCCTGGATTTAGACCCTGGATCTACCACTTACTTGACCTTTCTGTGCTTGAACTCTACATCTGTAACTACCTTTAATAATAGGTTGCCTTTTTCAGTTTATTGTATTATTTAATGAGTTAGTATATTAAAAGCACCCAGAAAACTGTCACATGGTAAGTGCTACAGTGTGCTTACTATTATTGTATAGGTTCTGTTGCAGGTGAAAGATTAAACAGAATAAAAGTTTATTTGCCTCTCATTTAAGAGTTTGAGGGGCGCCTGGGTGGCTCAGTCGTTAAGCGTCTGCCGTCAGCTCAGGGCATGGTCCCAGGGTCCTGGGATCGAGCCCTGCATCGGGCTCCCTGCTCCGTGGGAAGCCAACTTCTCCCTCTCCTACTCCCCCTGCTTGTGTTCCCTCTCTCGCTGTGTCTCTCTCTGTCAAATAAATAAATAAAATCTTAAAAAAAAAAAAGAAAGAAAGAAAACACTACCCTCTTGTCTCAATTTTAAAAAAAAAAAAAGTTTGAGTCATAAAATCTGAACTCTGAGCAATAAAATCTGAATGAGTGGCTTTTCTCTGCAGAAAGTTCAGAATTTTGTCTTTCGATTCTAATAACCCTAACAGGTTATCTTCATCTGCTTGGTCCAAGGCAGATATTCTCATTGGAAGGGAAGGAGAAGCCCAGTCCCCTTTTAAGGGCATGACTCGGAAGTGCCATCAGTTTTGCTCATTTCTTATTTGTCAGAACTTGACCACATAGTCACTTAGCTTCAGGACTGACTGGAAAATTCTATATATTGCATGGCCATGTGCCCAGCTCAAAGTTTTGTTACTTGTGCAATGGAAACAAAGGTGAAAGTTTATTAGGGCAATTCTCAGTCTCTGCTCACTCCATGTGAGTTTATCTGTGGCTTTCCTACCCAGCGCAGGTGGATTGTGGCGCTGATTTTCTGTATTACACTCAAATACATGGGAGAACCGGACCTTTGCATTTTTCAGACATATGAACATAAATACAACTCAAATCATTACTTATAACTAAGTTACTTCTGACATCACTAGGATCAGAGCGGTCTTAACCCATTTATTTAACCCAACTTTCAGTCTTAAATGACGTTTTTAAACTTCAAAACCCACAGTTCCTTTGTTAATATTATTAACTTTCCTGATTTCTCTTTAGCTTACAAATATCCATTAAAGTTATTCACTCTTTCAGAGAATAACTACTCTGATTTCCTTCCTTCCTTCCTTCCTTCCTTTCCTTCCCTTTTCTCTCTCTCTCTTCCTCCCTCCCTCTCTCCCTCCCTCCCTCCCTCCCTCTCTCTCTCTCTCTCTTTCTTTCTTTCTTTCTTTCTTTTCTTTTCTTTCTTCCTTTCTGGCTCTATCCTAACTCCTTTCTAAAAATGTTGTTTCTTGCCTTCTTCCTCGCTATCTCATTTCATATTCTAGGTTAGGTAATACATAAACTTCCCAAATGGCCATTGGGAAGGCTCTATTCTAGGAATCATTATGGTGATGAGAGTTTGATCCTTGGTCTTCTTTAATTACCTTCATATTTCTTTGAAATCCATTACTTGACTTTCTCTCTTCCCTAAGCACTAATTTCAGAAGCCTTAGATTTGTTCATAAAGGCTTAATGGATTATAGATTGTTTATTAGCCTAAGAAAATAGGTTTTATTCAAAACATAGCCATTTCAAAAGGTCTGGAGCAAAATAGATCAGCAAGTTAGTTAGACTGTTTTTTATTGCTTTATATGGCTGTACAGGTTAACCACATTTCTCTTGCATCTTTTTGAAAATAAGGAACAAGTTGGAATAGTAAGAAACTCATTTTTTTTCAAAATGAGAGCTAGTTATTCATACTATGTACTGAATATGATTTACTTACTGAAATTATAATAGAATAATGAGCTACTAAGTGGAAGAAACACATGCAGACTTACTAAGCTATTATCCAAGAGGAAAAAATATACCAATTCCTCAGGAAAAATGAAGATTTTTTAAATAATAAATTTAGAAGTCAGTGTTTTTGTTTGTTTTTAACATTGGGCAATGACCAGGATATTAAACCATCTTTAGTATTATTTCATTCAGTAAATGAGAACCGTACAAATCTGTTGGTGAGGACTGGATTCAGGTAGGGAATAAACGTACTCTTAATGCATCATCAATAGAGCCAATATACAGCAGACAACAGATTTCTAGCTGATGTAGAAATTCAACCCTCCTGTATATTATAGCCTTCCTACTTTGGAAACATATTGGAAAGGAAAAGAGAATACAATTGTATAAAGCCAGAAGTGTGAAATCTTCTGTGTGTGTGTGTGTGTGTGTGTATCCATAAATAGGCCATTTCCTGAAAGGGTCTACATGATTATGTAGCCCCATTACCCAAAGTGCTAGCTCAGAGTCAGATCGATTTTGAACATAATGAAAGGATGGCGTTTTCTCCTGCAGTATGCCAATATCTTTTGACAATTTTGTATCTACAAAAGACAGGATCATTACAGATGAAAAGTGGACAGGCTACCCATAGAGAGCATGTATTATCTGAAATAAATGTTCATTTCAAAAAGAAAGTTTGAGTGACTTGATTTAGTAGCAGAGACACCCCTTAATCATAAAAATCAGTTTTAAGAATCTTGCAGGAGGCAGGAAATATATCCACAGACAACTATGCTACATTGATTTCCCAAATATTATGTGTAGAATAAGGGATTGTAAATAGATTACGTAACAAATTATTGAAGCGGTATACTCAGCAGAAATTTTAGAAGCTAGGTCTGAGAAACTATTCAATAGAAAGGTACTTGTGTATTGAGAGGAGACTTTCTCTCTTGGGGAGAAAAGAAGCGGCAGGTGAAATATTTTTCTTAGGTTCTGTGGATATTTTAAGTTGGTGATTTAGCAAGTTGGTCTATAAAGAACTCCATAAATGTGGAGAGGTACTGCAAAAGGCTAACAGGAATCTTGATTATTAGCCTGGGTTTCCATATAATTTTTAGGTTTTCTCACTGAAGATGTCCCTGGCATTTCCCAACAAATGTTCAAGAAAATGTAACGTATCAACTGAGGCACGTTTTCCTGTAGGAGTGTTGCTTAGAATAAGAAAGTCAAGAAGAGAGTACAAATAAGTGTCTAAATATTTAATTATTTCTATTCCATTCGTGTTATTTTATTATTATTATTATTATTTCCTCATTGAAAAACCTGTGCCTTGAAAGAAACAACATTATTTTTCTGTGGTAAAGACATTGGGACCTTGAAGAAAGGCATCAGAGAGACTTGTCATAATCTTTGTTTTAGTTCTTTGCCATGTCAGCACTATGGCGACTTCATCACTGAGTCAGTTGTCATTTCAAGATCACCTTTTTCTATTAATTCTAACATTGGTATAAAATTAAGTTCATTGGGAAAGGCTAAAGAATTGAGATGTGCTAATTAAGAAAGGGGGAGAGCAAGGAGAAAACTACCTCTGAGCCACATTGGAGTATTTACTTCTCTGAGCAAGTCAAGTGCCTGGTTTTTGTTTCCTCGAACCCTTTGCCCACATTGCCCATTTTGCCGTTAGATATGATCAAACTCCCCATCATCCTTCAAGACCCATTTGTAATTGTTATCTTTTGGGGAGGTCTTCCTCAACACTGCAGGGAAAAATTACCCTTCTCTTCTGTACCTAGGTCAATAGTTGATATCACAATTATAACCATTTCACTTTGCAGTTTTAATTACTCTATTATAGTATATCTAGCTATCCCAGGAACTAGTCAGATCTCAATCAAATTACCACCAGGTTTCTATTAGTTCTTGACACGTGAGGCTCCTATTGTGAGGTGTCATGGTAGAATGGAAAGAGAATGTAAATTTTGAAATAAGACAAACCTACATTTGAACTTGGAGTCACATTTATTTTGTGCAAATTATGTATAATTTTGCTGAGCTTTAGTTCTCTTGCCTGTCAAATAGAGACAATGAAATATATTTTACTAGGTAGCTCTGTGAATTAAGAGAAGAAATTATATGGAATCCAATAAACATTGATTCTTAGGTGTACTCATCACCAAACGGCTCCTCAGGTCTTTTCCATGGTCCTTCATCATCAAAGACCTCAAGCATAACTCCTGTGGTAGTTGCATGAAGTCACTCATTTCTGAAGCACTTTCTTCCCTCACGTACTCTCCCATGCTTTCCTTGTGTAACAAAGTTAGATGGATGAGTGACAAAGGCTTGGAATCCTTTATGAGTATGGTAGTTCTATAATTAAATGTAATCAATCTATAACTTATCTAAAATGATTGTATATCAACTAGGCATGAAACCTAAGCATCCCGTTCATCTTCATATAGTCACGGTGAGTATTGCTAACATGGTCTGCCTAGAAATGTTGCCCACTGAGGAAAATCACCTAGTCGTAGCATCTGGAGTAATAGATTTTATAGAGCAGTGATTCTGTGTTTTGCATATGCTGGCCATTAAGACTGATTTAAAGGTGTTGCTCTATTCAAATAAGTTTAGGGTGAATTCCAGGGAAATTGCTCTGATATAAACTAGTGAAGCTTTTTACAAGTAAGTGGGGGTTTGTCTTCTGTCCCAACTGTCTTTTAGTGCAATAAAATTTTAAGATTTGCTCAGTTATTTGTGAAGCGGTCTGCATCGTGGTTTTGTGAGAAATTCCCTTATGGCTACTGACTTGCTCATTCCTTACAGAGTAATCTTCATCCTCATTGAAATTTCCAGTTATTTCTGTCAGATTGCCTTTTGAAGTCAGTCAGTCTGCAAATCTCCCAAAAGACTGTCTGGAATTTGGTAAATTAAGCAATGACAGAATAAAACAAAACTCAGAACCTACATTTGTGAAAGGCATTTTGTAGGACAAGACTGAATTCAACAGTATTGGAGTACAAGTTCAAATTTATTGTTTATATTCTTTCTATTCAATGTAATTGCATTAGTGAACAGATTGTTTCCCACAATGGTAATATTGAACAACTATGTACTATTTCTCATTACTTTGTGATTTTCCATTTGATATTAGGTACAGGAAATATAGAAAATATGACAATATTAACTAATGGCCTTCTATTGTAAATATATTTGCCCTGAGTCTCTTTTGTAGGAGTGGGGATGGAACTTATTGGCTTCTACAAGCTCTCTTGCTCCTTATAATCAAAGCACAAATTTAGGAGATGGTCATCTGCGTTAATGGTGTGTTTTGTAATGTTGATCCAAAGTTTAGCAGGAATTATGAGATTCAGACCTAATATTAATTGACACCACATACTATTGTACTCAGTGAAGGGTAGGGAGACAGACAATCAGGGCATGAGAAACAGAAAGACAGAATGTGGATACCCTTTCTAGTCATACAAAGTACTTCTAATAGTTAATATATTTTGTCAAATCTAAATTCTTACAAGTCCATAGCCAGGACTGGACCAAGCAGTAATTCCAAAGAAACCATTCCTCTTCCCTCTTTTTTTGGAGTTTTGCTTTCCTCTCCTTCATCAATTCCTAGGGATAAAGTTTTACTTGGGAAGACATGAGGTTTAAATCTTCCCAGAAGAACTTGTGTATTGAAGGGACTCTCTGAAAATGGAATGGATTTATTACACCAGGATCTTCTTTTCACTGATCAGTACTGATGCTCTTTTGGTAAGAAGATCTTGATGTATGTTACTTATCAAGCCAGAGATCAGCCTGCCCCAACAAGGCAGGAAGTGCCTTATTCTTTTGACTTAGCTCAAGCACTGTTCTTTCCTGCCATCCCCTCACCACCACCCCCCAACCCCCACAGGATTAGATATCCCATACCTCCTGGATGCTTGCTTTCTTTCTTTTCTTTTCTTTTCTTTTTTTTTAAGGGCAACAAATAAACCCAGACTGGAGACAGCATCTTCTCTTGCACATCAGGCCACCCCACCCTGCAGTCCTGCCAACCGTGAGGTGGTCCCACTCACATTTCCCTGGGGAGCCACCCTGAGACTGGGCAGACACCAGGGATAGGAAGGAAAAAAAAAATCAGGAGAAGTAATACTTTGCTTGACATACTTTGTTTGACATCAGGTATGGGTAGAAGGGGTTCCTGGCAGGGCTGATGTCCCGGGTTCTGCTCAGCCACGTGAAGAGACCCACACTGGCGCTGGTGGTGCAGGGGAACCAGCCAGATGAGATCAGCCAGAACACACTGATTTCAAGGTTTGTATTCCTTTCACCCTTGGCCCTTTCTCGATGGGCTTCCCGATATCCTTCCCCTGGAGCTTGAGGCTCATAGCTCTCTCAATTTTGCCCTGAACCTGGTTATTAGGAATGACTGGTCCATTCTTGTTGTCCCCAGTGACCCGCTGCTTTTCATTGATTTTCAGCAGCAAGTCCTTCTGAGTCAGCCCCTTGTTCTGCTGGCCCTGCTGGAACACCTTGCCCACCTCCAGGGTATCTGGTCGTGGTGCAGCTTCTCAGTCACCTCGTCCAGCTTGGCCATGTTCTTGGTGATCGAATGCTGTTTGTTCTGGCCAGTGGCCCATTTCTTGAAAGTCTCCACATCTCTCTCAGCTGCTAAGATGGCCTGCTTCGACTTGGCCTGGGTGGCTGTGGGCCCTTCTTGCAAAACACCCTCACCATGTCCCAGTCGCTCTTGGCCTCGGCGGGTGGGCAGGTCCTGCGTGGTTCATCTGGTGGCTCCATGGCAGTTGCTCAAGACCTTCCTGGACTCGTTCTTGTTTGATCTATTCAGGCATCTTTCTCCTTCACAGTGAGCTTCATCGGATGAGGAGAATATCTTATCCAACTTGTCCTCAGTTCTCGGCATATGGTGAATTCTTATTTAGTGAACACATGAATGAATAAATTAATATTTGCTATCTAAGTTTATTTTTTATAACAGAATACAAAGCATTATAAGAGAAATCTATAAAATGTTTGTTGTTACTCTTTCCAGATACTGTAAATATACTTGCTGTTGTTATTGTTGTTTAAGCATAGTGGAAATTAGACATAATGTACATTTGCTGTACAGATAATTGACTACTAACTTGGACTGTCTTGTCACTCTCTGAAGTATTGTAGATTAATTATTTTGCTCTCACTGTACTTCATAAAATGACACATTTGCTGGATGGCTATAAAATCATGAAACCCATTTGAAAAAATCTTATCAGAGGGTCCCAATGAATGTTATTCTTTTAGGAAGTTACCTAAGATTATACACACTTAATACAAAGATGCTGATGCTACTCAGCGAGGTTTTAGAATTCTCTGCTTCTGATGTCAGAGCCGAGTTATTAAATGCTTAGTAAATCAGTTCCATTTTTGTGGACACAGATTTTTTTTTCCTTATAAGGAGGAGACCCACTTAGGTTACTGTGAGAAATGGCAATGCAAAAAATATATGTAGGTAACCTCCCCAGTAGCCACTCAGCCAGGCATTATAAAAAACTAGAACATGGTCATGATGCCTGAAGTATCATAGCAAATTAAATGAACTGGTCATTTTACCATCTCCTTCTACCTCAGAGAGGGCACTTTTCGGGCGGCTCATCTCCCTGTTCCTCTGATTTCTGAGGGTGTACTTCTCCTAATGACCTCACTTGTTTCTACTGACTTCTCATTTCCTCTATCGCCTTTCCTCTATTTCTCCTTTCCTTATACCACTGTATTGTGTTTCCTTCAGAGATGTTCTCTTTGGATTCAATATATAGAATTCCAGCAGATGGAGTTCCTCTGCCGTATTGCTTCATAGATCCTTGCCTCCCTTGTTTCTTCCCTATGGAGGGTTACCTTGGCCTAAGGTGTGGTGTATTTGTGACCTCTTTCCTAGACAGGACAAGCGTGTTAGCACGAGGAATCCCTATGTCCACTTCCTGCAAAGAAGTTTATGAATATGGAAGACACTTTGTACACTTAAGAGACAGACAATGGCTATGTGTGTTGTCTTCAGCTGGTTTTTATTCCTGTAAGCGGCAATAGCCTTGCTTTATATTGAGCCAGCTCAATTCACTCCACAAATATTTATTGAGGTGTCCCCTTCTATTCCAGGCAATGTGCTTCTCTCTTTTATTCACTGACTATAGTTCTAAATGACTGAAAAAGTATGAATCAAATCCAAGTTTAACGAACCAAAATTTGGCATCATTGAGACTATGTAAGAGGCAATCAAAGGAGAGGTTCTGCAGGCAGTGTCGGAGACATTCTCTAAATACGTTTGGGCACCGGTAGCTTCTTCGCGACAAATTTCAAAGTGTCTGCTTTGAAGAGAACAATATTCATTTCGATCTGTAGGTTCTGGTATGTTTCATGGGGAAAAAATCTGTCATATTACTTTTTTTTTTCTGAAGATCTTATTTATTCGAGAGGGAGTGCTTGCACACATGAGCAGGGGGAGAGGCAGGGGGAGAAGCAGGTTCCCTGCTGAGCAGGGAGCCCGATGCTGGACTCCGATCCTAGGACCCTGGGATCATGACCCGAGCCGAAGGCAGATGCTTAATGACTGAGCCACCCAGGCGCCCCTGTCATATTACTTTTTAGCTACACATTACCTATGTCAGTCTTGAACTTTCTAAAGGCATAATTTTTGTGGTCTTGATCCTTGGGAAGCCCACCCAGAGCTCTTGAATGCTTTTCTGAAATGGGGGCATCAGGCCTGACTGTGAGGCAGTGATCAGTTCTGACCAAGGGCTGCAGAGACTGACATGGAACCTGTCTTTAAATTTTTATTAATATATTTCAGAACTTGTCAAAGGTTGAAAATGACTGATGATGCTTTAAATTAAGGATCAGCATTTTTTTTTTTTTCTTTAAAGGGGCTAGATAGTAAATTTTTTAGGCTTACAGGCCATAGGTCTCTGTCACAACTACTCCACTCTGCCATCGGATGCTTGGATGCAAAAGCCACCTTAGACAATATTTAAATGAGCAGGCATGGCTGTATTCTAATATAAGTTTATTTATGGACATTGAAATGTTAGTATTACATAGCTTTCACATCTCACAAAATATTTTTCTTTCTTTTCAACGATTTAAAAGTGTGAAGATCCTTCTTCGCTCACCAGCAATGCAAAAAGAGGGGATGGTTTATCCCATGACCTTAGTTTGCTGACCTTTGACATCAATGAGGACACTAGCATTGGGGAATTTCCCACATGGAAGGTTGGTAACCTGCAGGGTGGTTGCAGAATCGAGGCAGCTTCCAGGAGCCATGCTGTGAGTGAGTTATCTGCAGCTCTGGTGTAAAGCATTTCAAAAGTCCCATTAAGGTTTAATAAGCTGGTGATGGAGCAGCAATGCTGTGCATTAGAACCTTCTGTGGGTGCCCTGAAAATGCTTACTCAAGGCTCTGCAGGCCCTGTAAATACCAAGTCTTTTGGAGGCCCCTTTGTTTAGATTTGAAACGGGGTGCTAGAATTTATTTCTCCTGTAACTTAAGTTGCTGGACACACCAAATACACTTGCTCTTTTCAAATAGAAGTCAGTTTGGATTTATTTAGAGACTTTGCCCTCGTGGAAGAAATATCAGAACAATATGTCTGAGAGAGCAAGATATTCATCTCTTGAAAATTCGGCAGGCCTCCGGCATGGTTAAATTACTCCGAGCTGGTACTGGGGACATTCCTGTGTGACTCATAGGACGATGGCCTTTTCGGGGGTTTCTGACTTCCAGGGATAAATGTCTCTCTAGAGGTAGGTTTATGGGTCACAAAGGCAACGTTGAACATCTGGCCAACTTGTTTTCTCTCCTTGGCAAAGTATGGCCTGTTTAATTATTTCTCCAGGTCTGGCCAAATGCCCTTTGATGCCTCACATAGAATGGGTGCCTAAGCAAGCAGTTGGGAGGACAATTTAAGCTAAAATCCTTCCTTATTTTAAAATAGTTCCTCATGTTTCATTTTGGTACTTGAAGGAGAGGAATGCTTTAATGGATACATGTGTCTGGGCAAGTAAAGCAAAACAAAACAGGATTATTTGCTGAAACTGCTTAGTTCCTGGGAGTAGGAAAGCACAGGAGCCCATGTTTCCTAACATCAGATTTTTTACGCCTTAATTCAGAGCCTTATTTTTTTTTCCCCTTTCAACTTTGGCGGTTCAGCTCCAGGAGCAAAATGAAAAATCCCTTTCCTGCCTACCGTAAATGTACACTGGCATGATTACACTGGGGGGTTTCTCTCTGCTATCTTTCTAGAAATAGAACTATTCTGATGTCACGTGGCTACATTACAGCCACATTCGACTGGTAATAGTACCTCAGCTGCAGGCAAATGGGCCCTGAGATAAAACGCAGCCCTGGAAAGTGTTCCTGCACCAGCCTCATTTGGAGAAAGTGCTCATTAGTCAGTCAGACTGTCAACGGCGTAAGGCTAAGCCCTCCTAAACCACTGCACGTGTTTCTTGGCCCCACGCTTTGTCCAGAGGAGATCTGATTTTGCTAGTGTTCTTTATTTCTTTAAAAACTAAATCTATTTCTCTTTTGCTCCAAACTAGCCCTCCTGACTCCAAAGCCATAGATTATCAGGCACCCAAAGACTGCCTCCTTCCTTCTCTGCTTTATGGTGCGCATGTGAAACCCGTGTCTTTAACTCCTTCACTGAGATCCCCTTGCCCTGCTAGCTTGACGACCCAGGAAACTAGCATTATCTTATTATCTTCCTGCAGACACTTTTCTCCGTTATTAATCAGAAGGAATGTTCAGATAGGAGAATTTTAATGATTACAGTCAAGCACAGGCCTGATGTTATAACGATCAGTTGTATCAAGGAACCACCCATACTTTTTAAAGAGGATATTTGGCAAATGTGACCCTTAAAAATCTTTATTTTCTTGCTCTCTTGTTAACTACCGAACAACTCATGCGAAGCAGACCCAATTGAATAAATTGTTTGTATTTGGCAGTTTGTGAAAAATGTCTTCTTCAATTTTGGATTGAAGTACTGGGTAGATGAAATAATTAAGTGCCATCTGAACCTTTTTGGGAGGAGGAAAGAAGTGCTGCTTATTTGTCATCAGTTATCTGGCATCAACGAGTTTCTCTTGTTGATTTTTCCTTTCTTGGGTCTAAACGTGAACTTTGAGAGTTTGTGCTTCTCCATGCATGTGTGCATTAGGGACAATATCTGGTACTATTTCTTCAGAACAAATCTGAAAACTGTTTCTCACTATTGTACTTAATTATCCTCCTTTATTGTCTTCTAAAAGCGTCTCTCTATTTCATTTAAAAATTAATTTCTAATTGTTTCTCAGTATATAAGTACTAACAATAACTGGGTTGGCTCAGGAAACATTACCATTTGTGGTTTAGAATTCTGAATATTGCCTTTTTTCTTGTAAAAAATTAATGAATTTGCCAAAGGTTAGCTGATTATGGAATGCACAGATATCATATTTCCTTCCTATGCACTGAATTCAAGTGTCTTGATTCTATTTGAAATCAATAACAGTGAGGTGCTGTATGTTTTATAGATAAGTAATTTATATACATGGCTATTTATAAGTTATATAAATGTGTTTGTAATGCATATATTTGCAATATGTATTTCAGTTTAATTTAAGACCTTAATTAATTAACCCTGCTCTGAAAATTCATAGCTAATATTAAATTGCATTTAGAATTACAGTGAAATGACACTTTATGTAGCAGCAAAGAAGCCAAATAATAAAGAGTTTTGGCAAATACATCAAAACAGTTCCTGGTTTCTAATAAGATGTCTCTTCTATCAGTCTTGATTTATATCACACACTAATGTAAAAGGACAGTAGTGAATAAGGGAAGATTTCTGTGGAGAATAATACTGGAGGGGGGAGAGCAACACATTACTACCACAAATTGCATATTTGTCCTAGGGGAGAACTCCCCATCGTAGGGGAAATGAAGCTACTCAACTTCAGACATCTTGTTTGCATTGTGAGAGAGACATCTGACAATTATCTCTCTTTTTCTTCCCCCCCCCCCGTTATCTCTTTAATAAATAGATAATGTGCAAAACTTCAACTTACTTGATGATCAGTCCCTGGCTTTTTAACCTCAACTTTAGAGTTCTGTTGAGTTATACATTCATTATTCCTTCATACCTTCTTAGCAACTGGCTCTGTTTAAATGTACTCAATCTTCTTCAGCTCAACATCTCCAAAACCAAACTAACTTTCTATTCAGTTCCGTGTCACCTTCTACATCCCCTTTCTCCATGTATTGACAGTCACCACTACTAGGTCAGCAGAGTCAGAAATCCAGGCTTTGTCCTAGATTTCTTCACCTTTCTTACTTGTCTCAAAGCTACTCCATCACTGAATCTTGTCTGGTTGTGGTCTTTCCTTAAAATTTCTCCACCGGACTCTCTCTTCACTCTAACCTTGACTGTTTTAGTTTAGGAATCTGTTTCTTCTCACTGGGATTGGTAGAGTCACCCCCCCCTAAAAGCTATCCTTTCTCAGTTTTATGCCACTCTGAATCATCCTTATGTCTTTATTGTGGAGTTTCTCACCTCATCAGTATTGATATATGGGGCTAGGCAATTCTGATTTGTGTATTGTACGATGTTCAGCAGCATCCCTAACCTCTATCCTCTAGATGCCAGTAGAACCTCTCTCCCAGCTGTGACAACCAAAACTGTTTTCAGACATTGTCAGATGTTCCCTGGGAGCAGAATCACCCCCCCACTTGGCAGCCACTGCGTTAGTCCCATTATTAAATACAACTCCTAGCAAATAAGTATTCAGGAAGTGTTTGATGAAAAGTTTATTCATAGGATGCAACATAATTACATATTGTTCGAACACCCAAGAGAAAGATTTCTTTGAGTTTTTGTTTGGATTGGACATTTAGTAAATCTTCAAACACATATTTAAACTTTGTACCAATAATACATACTTTTATTTATTTTATTTGTTGTTTCTGCACTCCGCCCTCTACCAGTTCAGGGTCCTTATCCCAACAGGAGAGCTTCTTAGTGCCCATTCATTTTACAAGATCATTTATAGATCAGCGTATCAGGAAGTGATAGTCTAGAAACAGTTGTGGGTCATCAAAGGAAAAAATTTAATACATATGAAATAATATTTTAATATCGCTTCTTAAATGAATAAAGCAAACTGTAACTTGTGGGAAATTGAATCTTATCAGCAACTAGCACTTATTTTCATTTGTTTAAAATGTAGTTTTATCGACCATGTGGTAGACTATGAGAATGATAGCATTCGGAAACCGAGACCAGACTATTTCATTATAATCCATCTGTGCCCCAGTGATGACTGCACCCTACAGTCAGATAGTATGAAGCAAACTTATCTTGAGACATGCTATAGTTAGTCATCTTCCCTCTGTTGCAGCTCCTATCTTAGGGAAAGAAGGCTTAATAATACTTAGACGATGTGAGCTCTGAGCAGTGTCAAGAAGAAAACATTCCTTCAAATACTGGTTAACATCTAAAATAAAAATTATGTAAACACCCTTTTGGAAGACAACAGTAACAAATCTTTATCTGTTGTTAGTTCACTTCCCTCATAATATTTTCCATGCTTACTGATACTGAAGATATATTAAAAACCATAGTGAAAGTTTAAATATACATTCATTATCATGTTGAGGGAAGAATGTAGAAAGAAAACACAGTATCTGATTAATATTCAATTCAGGAAAGTATAGGAATGATATTAAATGCGGGACGTAAGTGCACAGAACATGTAGGTACTGAATAATTCAGTCAACTGGATTATTTTTATGTGTATACTTGTTCTTTAAAAAAAAAGTAGTGAGGCTCTAGCTCAATGAAATGAAAAGGCAAAGTAGTTTATAAGCCTATTCCTATGGGTGATCATGATTTTTAGAAGGTTATAAATTGAAAAGTAACTTCACTAAAACATAGGGAGTTCTATTCATCAATCCTTTACACTTAAATGCCAAAATCAACATAAGTTAATGTACAATGATGATGATGATGATGATGTTAAGAAGAGGTAGAAGCAGAAGCAGCAATGAGATTAGTACAAAATGCCACGCTATTTCTTAGGGACTAAAAATAATTTCCCAATTATCAAGAGAACACTGAATTTCAAACTCTAATTTTATCTTAATACTTCTTCTGAGATAATGTGAATTCATATATATTTATAGGAACTCTTTGAAGTATCTTTTCAATTATACAGCAATCACTTTTCCTCAGGATTTTGTAATGTATTCACAGAGATAACAATAGGATGTAAGAAATTTTTCTAGGTTTTTTTGTTTTGTTTTGTTTTCCTTGGTTTGGTTGTTTGGCTGGTACTTGTGGTTTATCAGTTCATCTTCTACCCCTTTGAATAACATTTATGGCAAATTTATACATTAGGGTATTCTATATTGTCTGGTTGATTCCTTCCATTACTAGATCACTGGTTAGTTGTTTTCCATATATTTTCTACTGGAGATAGACCTTTGCTCAGGCAGCTTTTGGTTAAAATTTTCTATGTTACTTTTCATAACAGTTGCAAGTTCAGAGTTTTTCATTTTATCACGTGTTGCTGTTTTTTCAAGCTGTTTCAGTTGCTTTTGTTTACTGAAAGATGAGCTATATGGGTATTTTTGAAATTCTTTTTATATGGGTCTTCCTGT
Organism: Neomonachus schauinslandi; assembly: GCF_002201575.2. Lineage (NCBI taxonomy): Eukaryota > Metazoa > Chordata > Mammalia > Carnivora > Phocidae > Neomonachus > Neomonachus schauinslandi. Next base: position 69,382,394 of record NC_058412.1, read on the forward strand.
AAGTGAAGGACTTAAAAATATATAATGCCCTAGCAAGTGGATGTGAGTAAAATTAACACCAAATTTATAGAAACATTTCATAAAGTGAAATTCCATGAAATTATTTCTGAAGATTTTCTTTGCATATTGAAACATTTAAATTATTACCTTCTATCTTTTTTAAAATAAAACAAATCTTTTACTTGTTTTTAAAATATCAAATATTATATAAAACAATAATCTCTTGCCTCATCCTGCAGATTTTCCTATGTTGAGTGGAAGGAGGTGTATTAGGTGCAGCAGGAGGCTAGAATTCTGTTGGTGGGTAAGAACTGAGTGGAGAGAAAGCATTGACTGGCTACAGTGTACTCTGTGGTAGGCTCTCTTCTAGGTGCTGGGGATATGATGGGGAACAAAAGATAGTCTTTGCTCTTATGGAATTTATACCTATTGTGGGACACAGCCATTATAAAAAAAATTCAAAATACATAGCAATTTTAAAACCATCGTAAGTGTCAAAGAAGAAGAACTTAGGATGCTATAAACTTACATAATAGGTGACTCTGATCTCATGGGGGAGGCCAGCAAAGGTTTCCATAGAGGAGTGTCATTTAAAGTGTGATATGCTGGGGTGCCTGGGTGGCTCAGTTGGTTAAGCGACTGCCTTCGGCTCAGGTCATGATCCCAGGGTCCTGGGGCTGAGCTCCGCATCGGGCTCCCTGCTCCGCAGGAAACCTGCTTCTCCCTCTCCCACTCCCCCTGCTTGTGTTCCCTCTCTCGCTGTGTCTCTCTCTGTCAAATAAATAAATAAAAAATCTTAAAAAAAAATAATAAAGTGTGATATGCTGGGTGAGTGGGAGTTCATTAGGCAAAGAGGGGAGAAGTCCTGGATAAGAAAGTCCAAGCCAGTGGTACTGCACAGGCACAGACCTTGAGGCATTGGGAGAAAGAACTCTTTTAAGGAACTGAAATGTTACTGTTATCCTTCATCAATAGCGGAGAATCCTCAAAGGTTGCTGCATCAGTACCGTATCAAATGAGCACTGTGGGGCGCCTGGGTGGCTCAGTTGGTTAAGCGACTGCCTTCGGCTCAGGTCATGATCCTGGAGTCCCGGGATTGAGTCCCGCATCGGGCTCCCTGCTCAGCAGGGAGTCTGCTTCTCCCTCTCCCGCTCCCCCCTCTTGTGCTCTTTCTCTCTCTCACTCTCTCTGTCAAATAAATAAATAAAATCTTTAAAAAAAAAAAAGAGCACTGTGATTTCCACAGGAAAGCACTCTCTCAGTTTTGCATATGCAGTGAAAGCTCAGCGTCATAGCAAGCCATAATACTACTTGTTGTGCATCCCTTAAGGTTCTTTTTTTGTGTGGGGAGGAAAGGATGGAAAACATGTGTCTTTAAAAAGTTGCTCTGATCAGAAGTAGAACAAGGAGAGAGAGGGGCAAAGAAAGAGTGGAGAGAAAGGGATGGAAGGAGGGAGAACTTAAGGCATTTGCCTAGAGTTGTCCAAATCCAGCCTTGAGGACAATAAGCCTGGAGTTTCTGATGAGACTGGGTAAGAAGACAGGCCCTGTTAATAGGGGCCACTGGTGATGTCTGTTGAGGTATTTGGACAGAAACTGTAGGTATTGCAAAGGAGAGCATACATTAAATCATAAGCTCTGGTTCTAGACTCACATATACAAATATATAGCAGTTATGTATAGCAGAAAGGGAAAAAACTTAAAAGGAAAATCATCACACATATATAGGACACCAGATATCCTTCCATATAAGGAGTAATGGCAAATTATTAAGTAAAGATGGTGCATTCTTCAGTCTTCATAAAGGACATCCAATGTTAAATTCAGCTTCCTTGTTCAAATTAAAGTCTTAAATTCTGCACCAGAAAAGGAAGTTACTGATTCATTTTGGCAAGTGCATTTTGTGTTTTTAACAAGAAAGATGTTTAAGATTACAAACAGGCTAAAGTTTGAGGACTCTCGTTCATTCCTGAAGCATTTCCATCAGCATACTTAAATGAATCTTGAGGAACAGTTGCTTTTATTTTGTTGAAGAAAAAGCATTTTCTTTTTAGAGTATCCTAAAAGCTGGGTGTTTAAGAGAAGTTAGAGACTATTTATAGAATAGACAAACAGCACTTATATCATACTTTGCAGTCCGTGGGGGGATTCCACATTCATTATCTCATTTGACAATTCTTTCCGATTTTTATTCCTTCCCACCCTCCCTGTGTGCTAGGCAGCCCAGGAGGTTGTTGGGGCAGCAGTGAGGAAGGCACACACTGTTTGCCTCTTGCTTCACACAGCTTATAGTTCTCAAAAATAGAGGGCGATAGGTGAGTTTTATATTATTCCGTTACAGATCAATTATCCACGACTCAGAGTTTAAACAAGTATCTGTGGTGAAAGAGGTCTTTCTTGCTTAAGCCAAAGAAGATGTTGATTTGGTTACTCTTTGTCTTCAAAGTGAGATTAGGGTTGATAGTGTTGTTAATTGATAAATTACTGACACTTAAAACGTGTCTCTCTGTTGGTCTCACCTACTCAGAATTAATTTTATTGCTCCAATTAGTCATCAAACAGTGGAAGAAATGTTAACTTGGGTTTTACTTGGAATTAATTCATACTTTCAAAGAATTCATCTGACTTCACATTATGAAAGGAGATAATATAAAAATAGAAAGTAAACAATATGACCCAAATTACACCATGTATTCCAAACTTCGAATTATATCTTAGTATGAGGCTGTGATGAATGACTTAAAAATACTGTACTGGGTGCCTGGGTGGCTCAGTCATTAAGCGTCTGCCTTCGGCTCAGGTCATGATCCCAGGGTCCTGGGATTGAGTCCCGCATTGGTCTCCCTGCTTAGCGGGAAGCCTGCTTCTCCCTCTCCCTCTGCTGCCGCTCCCCCTGCTTGTGTGCTCTCTCTCTCAAATAAATAAAATCTTTAAAAAAAAAAAATACTGTACATTATCAGCTGAGTGATATGCCTAAAATTAAATATAACTGTTTCTCTCCTTGGCTTAAAACGATTTAGTGGATTCACATCACTTAAGTCCTAAATTTCAGAATCCTTTGTGTGCCATAACAGCTCTTTATAACATAGGCTTTGCCTGTCTTTCCAGTAACATCTTCTGTTTCCTGCTTCTCACTTAATGTTCCAAAAATGTGAGTATAAAACAGAGATGGAGAAGACCATAAAACTAAAAAAATAATAACTCAAAAACATTTTGATTAAATGTATCAGTGCCTCACACCTCAGGTATGAAATAGAAGTTTGCTTTAGGTAAATAATTTTATGATAAAAGGGGAATCAATTTCTCAATAGTAATGCATATTTTTCTTTAGGCCAAATAGAATTTAAAACTCTTGCTTAATTGATATGTTTATTTTAAAGATGTTTGAGAAAGAATTTGGGTTTTATTCTGGGGATAGAAACTACTTTTGCTTTGTGATTTGAACACTGGAAGTTGTAGACCATGGTGCAAATTCAAGTTCTAAAGGAGTGCACCACCTAATGAATTCGAGACAGTTGGAGCTCTTTTATTATTTTTAATTTAATTAAAAAATGCTTTTAACAACAGGTGGTGTTTGTTTTTCTTTTTTGCGGGGTGCTTTATTTTGTTTTTATTTTTTAAATTCCAGTACAATTAATGTACAATGTTAATTAGTTTCAGGTATGCAGTATAGTGATTCAACAGTTGTATACCTGATTCAGTGCTCATCAGGATGAGTAGATCTCATTTTTTTGGTTCTTATGAATCTAAATTTCTGGGTTAATTGGAAACAGTTTATCTTTAAGCTCTTGGTTTGTGGAAGAGGACCTCTTCACTTCCTTCCTTAGGGCAGGGACCAGGAGCACATTTTTATCATTAATATTAATAGTATCCAATATTTATATGATACTTACCAATTCATTGATACTTTCCTGTGTATTCTTTCATTTGATACTCCATAGCCCATTTAAAAAAGTAGTTTTAGGGCGCCTGGGTGGCTCAGTCGTTAAGCGTCTGCCTTCGGCTCAGGTCATGATCCCGGCGTTCTGGGATCGAGTCCCACATCGGGCTCCTTGCTCGGCAGGAGGCCTGCTTCTCCTTCTCCCACTCCCCCTGCTTGTGTTCCTGCTCTAGCTATCTCTCTGTCAAATAAAAAAAAAAAAAGTGGCTTTACTTTGATTATAAAATAGAGTTTAAATCTAAACAGACTGCCATTTTCACTCACCAGGGGTCTCTGTAGCAGATACATGTTCCCAGCACAAGAAACAGAAACAAGGTTTTGATGTTGTTTTACCATTTTGGATTAAAAAAAAAAAGATTTATTTATTTTAGAGAGAGAGAGTGCATGTGAGCATACAAACGGGGAAGGGCAGAGGGAGAGAGAGAAGAAGTCAAGCAGACTTCCAGCTCCCCACCCTCCCCATCCAGCTTGGAGCCTGAAGGGGGGGCACTCGACCTCACGGCCCTGGAGGTCCTGACCTGGGGTGAAACCAAGAGTCCTATGCTCAACTGAATGAGCCACCCAGGTGCCTTACCATTTTGGATTTTTAATATAAAATAAAAAAGATGCAATTTACCTTGGCCCCTCTTTAACATGGTCCCCAAAATAGGTATTTTTAACACAAACTTGCACTTGTTCAAAATGTATTCTAAATCTCCAGTACTTAAAAACAAAAAATAAACAAAAAGCAGAACAACAACCAAACAAACAGAAAACCCTTTTCCTGATCAATATAGTCTTTTCTGAGGAAGGGCTCTGAAGAGAATCATTTGTCCTCTTTGGATTTAGGAGAATAATGAGTTAGGGATCCCAAACTACAAATTAATGTGCCTCAGAGAGTTTGAATTATGGTATTGTCTGTGATTTAATATTAACAAAGTCGTCACCACTTATTAACCATGTACCTTATTTGTCATAGGTTATCTTCACAGTGTTCTGCAGGGGGAGATATTTATTATTCCCATTTTATAGACGAGGAGACTGAGATTCCACCAGGTTAAGTACAGCTTGACATTATATGGCTAAGCAGAGCAGAGCTGCACTTTCAACTCCAGCCCGTTGGACTCCCAAAGGCTAAGGTTCATCATGATTCATGCCACATGGCCATGTGATTAATATGCTTTTGATAAGTGGCAGCCTCAGAAAATCTCAGGAGATTTACAACTTGAAAACGTATTGATTTAAAGCAATCATATTAAGAATCATTTTGTAAAGTAATAATGAATTTGTAATGTGAATAATTGGCTTCTAATATATCTGCTTTGTAGGCTTAGCTTTTCTGTAGAAAGCTTTTTTTTTTTTTAACTGGGAGGGAAACCTGAAATTTCCAAGATAAATTAACACTTAAAAGTAAGTGGCTTAGGGCACCTGGGTGGCTCAGATGGTTAAGCGTCTGCCTTCCGCTCAGGTCATGATCCCGGGGTCCTGGGATCGAGTCCCGCATCGGGCTCTCTGCTCCTTGGGAACCTGCTTCTCCCTCTGTCTCTCTCTCTCTCTCTCTGTGTGTGTCTCATGAATAAATAAATAAAATCTTAAAAAAAAAAAAAAGAAAAAAAAAGTAAGTGGCTTAGTGTAACTGCCATTTTAAGTTATTTTAAAATTAATCTCTTGAGATAATGATGTTTTCAACCTATGTTCACTTTAACTTTTCTGTTTTCTGTTGTAATTTATGAATCACTTAATGTTTTATTATCTCTACTAATTTAAAAAATGATCCTTGCTACATTGTCAATAATAATAGCTATAAAGCAAATATTTTATCTTTCAAAGTAGCCTATAAACAATTACTATTTAAGGCATTGTGGCTGTCTTTTATAAAATGGCAGAACACATTTTCAGTTTGATTTACTTAAAAAGCTTCATCAGAATTGTTGCATATGTGATTCATATAGATTAATTAATGAATCATGGTCTTTTAATTACTTACCCAACCAACAATAATTCTTCATAGCCATCATGATCCTTGGGCACACAACAAAAAGAGTTTAACTTTGAGTGGAAAAGGAGATCAAATGCATACAGTATTTTTGGTTCTTTTTAGTACAGTTTATCTTTAAGCTCTCCGTTTGTAGAAGGTGACCTTTCCCTTCCTTCCTTAGGGAAGGAACCAGGAGCACATTTTTATCATTAATAATAAGAGTATCTAATATTTTGAATACTTGAATATTTCTTTATCTCTAGTTTTGAATATTTCTCTACTATAGTCAACAAATTTTGCTGAGTGCTCATTATTAAGATGCACATCATATTGATATATTTTATAACTTTTAAACTGTTACTATTTAGTTTGGATCTACTTTCTCATCAAATGTAAAATGTTAACAGCCATATTATTATAAATTTGATGATGACCAGTATCTTCGTATATTTTTATAGATGGCTGTGTCATTTGACAAGCAACTGATGGGTCATTTGGTGGATAAGGTACAAGCAGTAATACCAACACCATTATTTCTATTTTGGACAGGCCAATGACTTGAAGAGTGGTTTCCAGGGAATAGGAACATGTTAGCTGATAGCCACTGACAAATGATGTGACAGATATCAGGCCGTTTCTTTGAACACATATTCTTTCAAATCTTGAAGTGTAAAATAAGGGCAGAGAAACTTGAACTTGGTAAGAAGGGTGAATGAATGGCTTGTGGCATAATTGGATAAGCATGACATTTTTAATTTTAGGAATTGTTATTTCCAGAGTACACTTTGTAACTAAAAGTTACATTACTTCTAGATTCTTTTAATGATCAGTCAGGCTGGTGAGCCATCATTAAGTTCTTTTGTTTTTAAATAATTTCTTACTAGAATTATTCCAAGAAGTCTTGGTGATACTGCTTATCTCAATCTGGTCCTATTTCCTCACACTGTCTTTGGATGCCACCCTATGCTGTACTGTTGAACACAAAGTGGCCTTTTGCTTGGTAGGGTTGCATTGTCATCTTTCAGTTTGATGCTTTTGTAAAATTTTTTCTGATATGGTAAATAAATGCCATCATACTTTAGTAGGCTGCTCTCTATTAAATGTAAATACAAAGCCCTATAGAGAGCTTTTATGCACAAAATGTAGTGGCCCCCTTTCATCCTTTGGGCCCAATTTAAGTTGTTTCTCTCAGAATATAAGTGGTACATTAAGACTTTTTTTTTTAATAGGAGGCACTCACTATCCATGATCGATGTGTATGATTCCAATATTATTTGATATTTTGAGTCATGCGACAGATTCCACAGTATAACCAGTGCCTGAGAAATAAATTTCTATTGTTTATAAGCCAAAAAAAAAAAAAGAATGCTAATATTTTAACTGCCACCCAGTACATGATGGTTTTATTTTTGTTTTCCCTAACAGTGTGTTAAATAAATATTTCTCATAGTGGTAGATTGTATAGAAGGATGTGGATCAAATTGAGGGTTGCATCAAAAACGTAAAGAAAAACAAAGATGGAAGCATTCCCTGGAACCTCCACCCAGAAATCTATATTTTGGAGTTGTGTAAGCAGATAAACACTGTGACAAAGGCGCTCTGTGTTCTAGTGGGTGTGCTACAAAAGCAGCCCAGCTCTGATCTGTCATGAGGATATCCTTCTAAAATGAGGTATATTTGTGAACTTCTCTTTTGAGCTCAGTGCTCAAAACAAATATGGCCTGGCCAACAAAAATGTATGCATTTGTACAAGTGCCTCGCTTAAAAAAAAAAAAAAAAGAATCTCAGAGCCTTTTGGGGCTCTTGTTGGCCAAACAGTATGAGCTTCCTATGTTCTTAAGAAAGCCAGAAAGCAGCAAAATAGAGTCTTAGGCTCCAAATTTTTTTCCATTTGAGGGAAAGTCAGAATTCTTTTTTTTTTTTTTAAGATTTTATTTATTTATCAGAGAGAGAGAGACAGAGGCAGGCAGAGGGAGAAGCAGGCTTCTTGCTCAGTAAGGAGCCCGATGTGGGACTCAATCCCAGGACCCTGGGATCATGACCTGAGCCGAAGGCAGACACTTAACCGACTGAGCCACCCAGGCGTCCCGAAAGTCAGAATTCTTTTTTTTTTTTTTTTAGATTTTATTTGACAGAGAGAGAGAGACAGCGAGAGAGGGAACACAAGCAGGGGGAGTGGGAGAGTGAGAAGCAGGCTTCCTGCAGAGTAGGGAGCCCGATGTGGGGCTCGATCCCAGGACCCTGGGATCATGACCTGAGCTGAAGGCAGACGCTTAACGACTGAGCCACCCAGGTGCCCCCTGAAAGTCAGAATTCTTAATAGCAGGCTTTGTTTTCATGTGACTCCTTGGTTACATGTATCTTCTTCTTTTTTTAAAGATTTTATTTATTTGACAGAGAGCGAGACAGCGAGAGCAGGAACACAAGCAGGGGGAGTGGGAGAGGGAGAAGCAAGCTTCCTGCCGAGCAGGGAGCCCGATGCGGGACTCGATCCTGGGACCCCGGGATCATGACCTGAGCTGAAGGCAGACGCTTAACGACTGAGCCATCCAGGTGCCCTACATGTATCTTCTGAATACAAGTGTTAGGCTTATTTATTTACTTATTTATGTACTTAAAAAAAAACAGCTGTTGTTTGTCATAAGGTGAAGGATTGTCTACAAGGATATAAAAATTGAGCTGCTGATACATACCCCCTCCTTAAAATCAAAACAGGCATCAGGGAACCTTTTTCTTTGTGCTCTTTTTGAGTGTCTTCCCCTTTCTGTCGTTGAGCAAGCACTGCTTGAGTACATGGGCCATTTTACTTTAAATATTTCCATTTTCCCATTTAGTCTTCCAGAAGTGGCCAGTAAAATTGCAGATTTTTGTTTTTTTCCAAGGTAGTAGTACTAAGCTCTAATAGGATCCTCAGTGTCATCATGAAGTCCAGTGGTTTGAGTGGTTCATTTTGCGGTATGCAGGGCACATTAAACAAACATGGCCTTTGACACAACTATTTACACAGCAAATTCATTTCTAATATTTAATATGTTCCTTTGAAAACTAGCTACCCCAAATCCAGGAGGCTAGGATTATCCAGTTTCCTTTTAAGTTTAAAGGAGCTTTATTAAGAGCAAACAAAGATTCTGTAACTTACCTAAACTTAAGGAGTGAATTTCACCAAGAAGGGGTGGCAGTTAGACATATAAATCAATTAGGAGGGGCTCAATGAATAAATAATTAATTGGAATAATAAAGTGTTAACATATAAGGTAAAGAGAAAGTTTAGGTGAGGAACCCAATCCTTTGAGTAAAGGCCAAGGCAGAGACAATAATGTTCTGAATGCTGTTATGAGGGACCACCAGCCGTGCATAGGAATATTTTCAGTCTGAAACTTTGGATACTGAAAACGATTTTTAAAAATACTGCCTTTGGATGTCAATATGAATATTTGTCTTTGTTATTTATAGAAATCCAATGCATGCGCTAAATAAAGCAAGTTAGACTAATATTTGACAAATCAAATCTTTGTTGAAGTTACAGTCTGCAAATCTTTATTGATTTTCATAGAATTTTTATAAGCTATAGCTTCTTGGTGCAATAATCATCCTTCTAGTTAATAACACAAAGCTTCGGCAAGTAGACTTGGTTTACTTTGTGGCTGTTCATTTATTTTCCATTCAGGCAATTTTCTTCAGCTGTCACTCTGACATCTAAATTTGGTAGTTCATCGTAAAAGATAACATTGTTGTCCAGTAGCTTCACTTACAATTATTTAAGACCTCTAAAGGAACAGAACAAATGGAATGATGATATTCTTGGTGTTTAAAGAATCGGTGCTTATTTTGCCTAGTATCTTTTGCAGAAACCATGGCCATTCCCTTTATTGGAGGAATATAACCTTTAGTTTCTATTGATTCCCCATTCTAAAAGGAAGAATTAACTGTAAAAGAGGATTTGCTTTCTGTCATAATTTTATTTGCTCTTTTTTTTTTCTTCCCTGCTCTCCTCTAGCCTATTTTTATTTCCTTCATCTTTTCTTTTAGCCCTTGTTTCAGAGAATCCATATTTTCTTTTGATTTCATGGAGACTTTAGTGTCCATAGTTTTTAACTAAAGTGTGCAGGGTTTTTTTTTTTTTTTTCCTTGTGTTTATCCTTCATTTGCCTTTTTTTTTTGGTCATAATGATTTACTGCTTTTTTTTTGTCTCTAATTTTTCACTGGGGATTTCTGTTTTCAGGGCCAAGTTTTGTTGAATGATAGCATGGGGGAAACTCAGGGAGGGAAGACTGAGGAAGCAGTCAGCTTCCTTCTCATCTCTTGTCTCATTACCTGTCTTTATCAGCACACCTGTCCCTGTGGCTGTCTCTACTCCCAGGGGTAGTTGTTTAGCAGGTTCACAGTGAACTGCTGATGTCACAGGGCTTACCTGCAGTGATATTATTTACTTCTCTTCAGGTGACCGAAGTGAGAGCTTTTATTATCTACTTTTCCCCATCACATTGTTGAACTTGTGATCTGTTTTATGCGAAAGGATGAACCTGTGTGTTTCCTGATTGAGACATGCCTCCCCAGTTCAGTAACTCTCCTGCAATTTGTCCTGGCACCAGCTGTCCCCCTCCAAGCATTTTGGTGCCTGGGGTTGTGTGACTTACCTCTGAGGAGCTCAGACTCCACTGCCCATTACCAGTTGAGTGGCCTCTAACCTAGTAGCTTTGTCTTTACTTAGGTCTAATTTTCAGGGCAGTTGGAAGCACGTCTTCATAGGTTGGTTCCTTCCTACTTGTATTGAGATTGTTTCCCCCATTCTTCTTGTCTTTAAAAAAACCAGTTGGTTGGGAAGAAAAAATGGGGGAAGTATGATCATTCTACCATCTTTCACCAGAACACCCAAATTTTCATTCCTTTTTTTTTTTTTTGCAATGCCAAATTGTCATTTAAATAATTCTAATAAATCAATTTAAAATAAATGCAACACCTGTGAATAGGTTTCTCCACTGATCTATAAATATGTTGAAATCTCTCCATGTGACAGAAAAATACAGCTTGAGTTGTGTTTGCAAGACAGTGACCTAAAAAAACTTACTAAAATGTATCACTTGTTTTCATTGGGTTTCAACTTGTCCTAATATATTTTTTTTTTAAGATTTTATTTATTTATTTGACAGAGAGAGAGACAGTGAAAGAGGGAACACAAGCAGGGGGAGTGGGAGAGGGAGAAGCAGGCTTCCCGCTGAGCAAGGAGCCCGACGCGGGGCTCGATCCCAGGACCCTGGGATCATGACCTGAGCTGAAGGCAGACGGTTAACCGACTGAGCCACCCAGGTGCCCCTGTCCTAATATATTTTAACACCTTGATGGTTTAGACAGAAAGCACCATGTAAAATAAGACTGAAGAAAGAGAATAAAATTTTGTAGAAATAGTCACCCCTAAAATATCCCCTGATTACACTGCACCATTAGAAAAATAGTCATTTTGAGTGGCCACTGGAATGTTGGGGATGAAAGAGAGGATTGAAACAATTATCATTAATTCTTCTTTCACTGAATCTTGCTTAAAGTCCCATGTAGATGAGCAAATAAAATTTCTGAGCCCCAAATTCCCCTTCTGTGGTGAGAGATAATAGAGAATATATATTGGTATCTGCCCCTGGTTCCTAGCACAGAGATCCTAAAACTCCTGTAATTTCTTAAGTTGTAACAACACCAGGAACACCTCTTTTTCTAATATTGGTCTCTAATTTCTATTCCTGACGTCAAACTCCTGAAACCCTTGTCATTTCCTAGGTGATAAGAATGTTTTTTTGTTCTTTTTTTTTTTTTTAAAGATTTTATTTATTTATTTGTCAGAGAGAGAGAACGTGCGCACAAACAGGGGAAGGGGCAGGTAGAGCAGGCAGAGGGAGAAGCAGGCTCCCCGCTGAGCAGGGCGCCCGATGCGGGACTCGATCCCAGGACCCTGGGATCATGACCTGAGCCGAAGGCAGACGCTCAACTGACTGAGCCACCCAGGCGTCCCAGAATGTTTTTTGTTCTAATGAGACAACTCTGGGTGGGCTCCTGGAGGAGGTCTGGTCACCAGAAAGACCAAGTCATGATTAGAAGCTTGGAATTTTCCATCTTCTCCTCCCCCATTCTCCTGAGAAGGGAGAAGAGATGAAAACGGAGTTCATGATCGACCATATCTATGTGATGAAGCCTCCATAAAAACCCAAAAGTTCAGGGTTCAGAGAACTTCTAGGTTGGTGAATATGTAGAGGTATTGGAGAGTAGCCCGCCTAGAGAGAACATGGAAGCTCTGGACCCTTCCCACATCCCTTGCCCCGTGTATCTCTTCCATCAGGATGTTCATCCATATCATTTCCTTTAATAGACTGCCAAGCAAAGTATTTCCCTGAGTTCTGTGAGTGCCTCTAGCAAGTTAATAGAACCTGAGGAGGAGGTTGAGGGAACGTCTCATTTATAGCCATTTGGTCAGAAGCACAGATGACAACCTGGGGTTGCAACTAGCATTTGACATGGGAGGGGTGGGGCAGTCTTGCGGGACTGATGCTCTGTTTGGATAATGTTAGAGTTGAATTAAATTATAGGACACCCAGCTGGTGCTACAGAGAATGGCTTGGTGTGGGGGAAAAAACCTCCACATGTTTGGTGACCAGAAATGAAATGTTTTATGTGAGTCATAAAGAAGATACTCAAAGGGATAAAGACCCACATTAGGGAAGAACTGGGTTTTTTCCCTCTACAGATGGAATACTGAAGTTTTTCAATTAACTCTGGTGATTAAACTGTCTTCCTCCCCTCTGGTACAGGGAGGGGACCTTTCACTGGGCCTTTTTATGACCTGTTTCAGGGAAGAAGGGCAAAGAGGGGAGGACCTTCCTGAGTGACCTTCCTGCTTCTTTTCTCAGACTCCTTCAGTTTAAGATAGTCACTATGCCACAATGCCAAACTTTGGGGTAGGGTCTGTTGAACCCCATCAATGTAAATGGAAGTTCTGTGAAACTTGGGTAAGACATGGGAGATTCTTAATCATCGGGCAGGTTGGATTTTTTTTTTTTTTAAGGTTTTACCTCTTTATGTCCAAAGAACAAAATTAAAAATCTGTCTCTTTAAACTCTTTGTGGGGAGAAAAAGAAAAGAAAGGATGTCAGGAGAGATTTAATGGACAAATGTGTTTTGTGTTTTGTTTTGTTTTTTCCCAAGTTGGACCTTTCCGGCTGCTTAAGGCTAAGTGTTAAACTCCACTTTGACAGAACTTCTGGTTCCCATATGCTAAGAGTTATTTTTCAAGACACTTATGTTAATTCAAATTTGCAGTTTTAAAAGTTCACTAATTCAGATCTTATTAGGAAATTTAAGAATTGTTTGACAGAACAGCAGGTTTTTGGCTGGTGTAGACAGAGCATCTTTCGTTAAAGGAAAAAATATATATATATATTTGATTTTTCCATGGTTATAAATTAATATAAGTTTACATATTTATGATTATATAGGAAATACAGTGAAGTTAAAAAAAAATTAGAATCACCCAAAATTCCATTGTCCAGATATAATTATTGTTATTGTTTGGGTAGATACCTTTTTGGCATTTTAAAAATGAAAATATGTAAATACATAGACACAGTCATGTTTAAATACAAATTTGGAAGAGAGAGCACATACTATTTTGTATCTTTTTTTATATTCAATGTGAGTGGACATTTTTATGGTTTAATAAATATTTTAAAAGGGAATTTTAAAATAAATAAGTAAAACTCAAATATAAGGGCTGGACATATTTTGCACTGAAATGCACTTTGGCAGCTCCTGGCAGGCTGGTGCTAAGAACATTGACCTCAGGAAAAGGCACCTTCTGCCCCCTGAAAAGAGCTCAAGGATCTCAGCATTGCCTTCATTTTCTAAAACACTCTGCGTTGAAAATGACCTAACTCCTTGGAACCAGCAACTGAATCATATGAATGATGGGCAAGAAAGGGCATTTATACTAGAACTTTAAAAAATCTGTATTGTAATAAATCTAAAGTCCTTCCTAAGGCTTAAATCCAGTGACACCTAACCTCTTAGGGCTAGAATCCCATCTATGTTCTTTTCGTCCCTGATAAAATAACTGTTGTATTTTGACTCTGAAGTCAGTCAAATGGAATTTGCTTCAAAGGAAAAGTGTATGGTCATTTGTCATCCTTATTTCAATTTAATTGTGACCTCTTCCATTATTGGCAGTTGGATATAATTACCATATTTCATATCTCTCTTTTTTGAAAATAAAAGTAAATATGCTTGAAGGAAACTAAGTGAAAACAATAATATATCACTTTATTGAGAGATAAAACCAAAAAGGAGACTGAACTGATTTGCACATCCATATTGCTAGACATGGGGAGAGAGCAGTAAAGCCATGTCTTATTCTCAGTCAAGCATTGTATTCATTAGATTGTGCTGACAAGAAAAATAGAGCAAAAGCTTCTGAGAGAAAGCAAGTGATGCAAAGTCCAAGATGAGAAAAAGAGCCTGAGGTGCGAGGGAATCTGGTAAGAATAAGTAGTTTAAGTAGAATACAAGTCAATTTAAAGAAATTGAGAAGGAGAAATGAAGGTGAGGAGAAGAGAGGAAGTATGGAGGATAGAGTGTGAATATTCAACAACTTCCTGGTCCAGAGAAGAAAATCAAGAGCTAGAGGGGAAAGTGATAGAGAATTTCATTCTTTTCTGCATTTTGTTTTAGTTTTTTTAAATATGTATTTTTTAAGATTTTATTTATTTGAGAGAGAGAGAGTGAGAGCAAGCGAGCACAGGGATGGGGAGGGGCAGAGGGAGAGGGAGAAGCAGGCTCCCCACTGAGCAAGGAACTCAACATGGGGCTCAATCCCAGGACCCCTGGATCATGACCCGAGCCAAAGGCAGACCTTAACCGACTGAGCCACCCAGGCACCCCTCTATTCTGCATTTTAGATAAACATGTTTCTTTGGAGTGTCTGTGGTGAATAGCAAATTCAAGCATGTCATTTAAAAATGTTATATCTTTTTGATTCAGGTATAATTAGCATACACTGTTACACTAGTTTTAAGTGTACAATATATGATTCCAGCAATTCTATACGTTACTCAGTGCATATCACAATAACTGTACTCTTAGTCCCCTTTGCCTATTCCACCCATCCCCACCCCCCCCGGCAACCACCAGTTTGTTGTCTATATTTAAAAGTCTGTTTTTCCCCTTTGTCTCTTTTTTTCCTTGTTCATGTCAAACACCTCATTATTAAGTTATCTAAAGCAGTTCATGCTACCCAGCACATGTTTTCCTTTTTGTAGAGAAAAATACAAATATTTTGCTGGATATCTAAAAGAAATCGTACGGCAAAAGGAAAACAAAGGAGTAGACTGTCTTCCACACCTGTTACAACTCTTACAGAACAACAAGTTGCCTTATCAGCTGAAGTACCAGGAGGTCATGTGACCCACATCTGGCAGCCTCTTCATGCACTGTAATAAGATTGCCTACTATATGATAAGCCTACAACAAATGTTAGTTTCTTTCCTTTTGGTACAACACTAGTTGTGATCTAGCGAGGTCCTTCCCCTCTCTCTTAGCCTGTTTCATATATAAAGCAAGGAGTCCAAACTAGATGGCCTTCTCCCAGCTTTTCCAAATCTAAAATGCCACAGTTACCAAACTAAGCCCCTTTTATCACATAGTCAGAAATCGTAAGAGGTTTACATGGCCTGCTTGGTGTTCTTCACCTGCTCCAGAGTCACCATTGAAAATCCAGGCACGTGTCATCATTTCTTTAAGACAAAATTGCAGGATTTGCAACTCGGAGGCACAAAGCAAACATTGATTATGCACCTACACTCTGCCAAGGATTTTGCTAGGAGCTCTGTGGCCTAGATAAAGAATCTGGATGACATAGTTCCTATCTGCAAGGAGCTTTGAGGTTTAACTGAGAGGTAGAACAAAGATAACGCGATCCAACTGGAAGACAAAGGGCTAACAGACACTATTTGACTTGAAGTGCTGAAGTTGTGCTACAGACGGTGTCTGGGTGATATGTGCTGTGGGGATTCAGAGTGGGAAGGAATCACCTCCTGGGATCTTTGGAACTCAGGCTAATGAACCTTAAGTGAAGGGATTGGCTCCCTGAGTCTGTGAGCATAATTATATTCCATAGCCATGGGCTCTACCCTGAACTCCCCAGCTGTTTTGTAAAGTACTGTGTTAATGATGAAGATAGATACAGAAGGACAGATCCTCCCCACTGCTTAATTCAGTAAATGCGCGTCAGGTTGCTGTTAGGTGGAGTCCTAAGGCTAAGGAGGATAATAAGAAATGTGTGTACATAAGGAATTGGTGAGGTTTATACTTATGAAAATAAAGACTGGGGTGCCTAGTTGGCTCAGTCGGTGAAGCATCTGCCTTCGGCTCAGGTCATGATCATGGGGTTCTGGGATCGAGACCCGCATTGGGCTCCCTGCTCAGTGGGGAGCCTGCTTCTCCCTCTGCCCTCCACCATGCTCTCTCAAATAGATAAATAAAATCTTTAAAAAAAAAGGAAAGAAAGACCAATTTAGTTTTCAGTCGTAATTGTCCTCTTCTCTCATTTATACTCACACCCAGCTTATCTTTCAAATGCCAGCTCTATCTCAAGTTTTCTATCATATTCGCCTCTGGATCTCTGTCTTTTTAGAATTGACATTATTTAATGTCTATTAAATGAAATAACAGTGCAAAACGGATTTTGAGAGTCATAAAGTGCTCTTAAATGTAAATATTATTTATATGACTGTTAACTCCTAATTTGGCTCATCTGCGATGTGACTATTCTATATTTAGTATATAAGCTTTTCTTCTGTTCCCTATAATGTCTCAGATATTTTGGGCATTAGATAAATATTTCTGGCTTTGTTGTTATTAACAATACCAGAATGAATCAATGCTGTGGCAGTTCAGATAGGAAACTAATCTAACAGGTGCCCTCCCAGAGAACATAAGGACCTTCATCCTTCCAGAGAAGTTCAAGTGTCGATATTCTTACTGCTTTTTTCTTTTTTTAAGATTTATCAGTTTATTTGAGAGGGAGAGAGAGAGAGAGCAGGGGGAGGGGCAGAGGGAGAGGGAGACAAGCAGACTCCCTGCTGAGCACAGAGCCCAACATCAAGCTCAGTCTCATGACCTTGAGATCATGACCTGAGCTGAAATCAAGAGTTGGACGCTTAACCAACTGAGCCACCCAGGCACCCCCTTATTGCTTTTTATTTTCAATTTTGAGACCATCCAGGATGTAAATGGTCCATTTGAAAATTAAGGCATTATTGTAATAAATGTTTCCTTTTTTGTTTGAGGAAATATATATACTACAAACATTGTTTTCCTAAGCTTTATATTATTTTTGTTTTCAATGATATACTAATATATTTAATACAGTATTTCTGAGAAAAATATGGCTACCATTTAGTTGGTTTGTCATTGGCCAGAGATAGATACAAAGTCAGAGACAGGACTAACTTGTATTTATACTTAAACTGTTCTTTCCTGTACCTTTCTTGTCTGTTTTATTCATTTGCCTCTCTGTCTAAACAACTGATTTTTTTCTTTTTTTCTTTTTTTCTGACAACCTTACAGAGCACATTAAGCTCTGAAAAACAGCATAGCAGCAGACCTGTACAAAGGATTGCTTTGGGAATTCTTTTAAGAGACATGATCATAAGGTGTGCCCAAAGCAAATAATTAATTCCCTAGGTGGCTTTGTTGTCTGTATGTAGAGATTAAACTGAGTGTTCCATAAGTTTTCTAAAATAAGGAAGAATAAGTAATGTTCTCTATACTCCTTTATCATGTGATTTTCACATAGTGAATAGAGTTATGTTCTACTTACGTTTTCTTAAATACCAAACGTAGCCTTTTGTGTCTATCACCTGGAAACCACCCATCCTCTGTCACAGTGAACTCACTAATGACATGGAAAGGCCTAATTAGGTAAAACAGTAGTGAGGAAAGACAAAAAGATGGGAAAGACAGAATGAGAGGTCACCCCGGTCATTATTATTGGCAACTGACTTGCTTCTCTCCCCTCTCTCCTTACCCTATCTTACTACCACTCTCAACAAAACACCACCTTGGTTATTCCAGAAAAAAAATTTTTTTAGAATTTATTTTGAGTGGTCTTAGTCTCAAAGCCCTAACCTTACTTCTTGTTCCCTGCCTGCTTAATTTTGTGATAACTATAGGGGTTTATTTCTACTCACATTTAATTATGTAGAACTAGCTCTGTCCATTCCAGGAGGGTTCTTGGAAAACGCATGGAATCAATGAGTTACAAATTGGTTTTCAAAACTCTGTGTGACTATTTTTTCTAGCTTTGACTTGCCCCTCTTGGACATTTGAAGAAAGTAAGCATAAGCAATCTAAGCCAAAGAAAGTATTTCTAAAGTCAAATATTTGCTTTCTTGGTCCCTAAGGAATAATATTTTTTATTTGTTTGTTGTTTTTAAGTGTGAATGACTGTGGTGAGGAGGACATATTGTGATGGAAAGATGACCTTCTCTGGACTTGTGTCCTACTATCACCTTTGTTTTTATAAGGTGAAAACTTGAAATATTTATGGGAAAAGATTACAACTTCACATTTTATTAGGAAATTTCAAAAGCACCTTGATATTCGGATGCACTTTGTGAAATCACCTTTGAATATTTTCTAGCTGTTTTAACTATGTCATAGAATTTATACTTAGAATAAAAGATACCTATAGGGGCACCTGGGTGGCTCAGTTGGTTATGTGTCTGACTCTTCATTTCAGCTCACGTCTCGATCTCGGGGTCATGAGTTCAAGCCCCACATTGGGCTCCACACTGGGTGTGGAGCCTACTTAAAAAAAATAAAGAAAAGGTACCTCTAAACTATATAGAAGAGTGCTTTTTGTTGTTTTTGGTTTCTGTGTTTTTTTCTTTGCTTATTGCTATTGGAAGGAGTTCCCCACAGTGAACCAGAAGCAGGGTGTCTTGTGCATTTTGTCTAGGAACTAATGGCTCATGTTGTAATGCAATAGACCTATCTGTGACTTTATTGTATTGTGATTTAATCATATTAGATGATTTTGACTGAAGAGACTGACAATGTAGTCACTGAGTCTCCTCATCATGGTAAGTCTTTACACTAGTTTCTCCTGACATTGTTCCTATTATATAGAGAGTGGTTTAATTCTCACGTAGAAAGTATCTGCTGTTTTCTGATTCTCTGGACTTAGTAGGTTGAGTTAGTGGGAAGTTGCTTGTTTCTAGGAATTTAAGATCAGATCAGAGAACATTTTGTTCTTCAGTAGTTGTTTTCCTTATCCAGGTCTTTTCTGCCAAAGAGCAAATATATCCCCAATACATGAGGACCAAGAATTGATGAATTGGCCTTTCCCTAGAATAAATCCCCTAGGAATGAAGAAGCAGACCCTATACTTCTTTATATGATAATATTAAGTCCATCCATATTGAATGTATTTGAAAAAAAAAAAAAACCACAAGTTAAAAGTCCCAATGTTTTTGTAGATGTCGATTAATATGGATAGTAGAATTTTCTTTTCAGGCAATTTTGGGGATGGCATCAGTCTCGAAATTTAGTTTTCTCTAAAAGTATTTGTAAGTAAAATAAATGCATTGGTTAGTATATCTCATCAATTGCCATAATTCTTCTTTTTCTTGTTTTCTTGAGAAGATCTGGCATCACAGACTTAATTTCACAAATAGTTGGACAAACTTTTCCTGGTGAAGGTATTATTCTAAAGAAAATAGATATATAGTCTTGATATGAAAACTTCTTGTCTCCAAAAACAGGAGACTTAAAAGGTAGCTCTTCTCCGAAATGCATCCTCAATGTTCATCCAGACATGTGCTCAGAGCATTCAAAATCTGTTAAGAAAACTGAAATATAACTATGCTCTAATGTTCTGAGAGAGTTTCTCCATTTTACTGTACTACAGGGAAATTATCCTTTTGCTAGAGTACATGACAGTGTCCTTCTCATTGACCTGCTTGCATTGATCTATTATTATTTATGTTTCTTTTCTTTCTTTCCTTTTCTTTTCCCTGTTGGTTACCTCTTACTGCTGATGGGAATGCCTATTTCTTATTTGTTTCTCCACCTGTCTGACTATAATTTATCTTCTTTCAAAATGATTGTTTTGTCATTTATCTGGTTTTGAATTTTACTTTGAAAATGTTTTCTTTTTTAGAAGAAGGGAGTGGATAGTTTCCTTGGATATGAAATGTTAATGGATTTCTAGAAACTTGGTGACTGTTCTACAATGTTATCTATTCTGTTTGTGTGTGTGTATATATATATGCACGCATTCAAATGTGGCTTTTTTTTTAATCACCAGAGATTTTTTCCATCTCTTTTCTTTAAACAAATCTTGTTGAAAAAGTGGTTTAAACATATACCTCACTGCCATATTATCGTTAATTCATAAACCTGTTAGTTGTTACAGTTGTCCCACTGCATAAGGTTCTACTCGTTTCCCATACAAGTCATTTTAATGCATTAGAAGAAAGAAAGCAGATTGAAAGCTTCACTCCCCAGACTAGGTTCATTAAATCTTAAGGACCCTTATGATATTGAACTTGAGAAAGATGAAAGGAGTAACAGGCCATTGATTTCACACGATGTCACTTGCTAAATGGTTTCTAAACCAAGAGAGCAACCTTTAGACCAATTCTGGTCTGTGCTGGTCCTGAGCCAAATATCCAATCAATAGAGTGATACAAAGTTAAGTTAATGTTTGAGGATGTAGCCCACACCCTAAACAAGCTGTATTGTTGGTAGTGTTAAGACTGGTGGGGCTGACAACCTGGAGACCTCTGGAAGGATGCGTGCTCTAACTTCTTAGTCCGATGTTATTGCTCTTACTATTCTCTATTTTTTCTCTTTATTTGTTTTTCATTCTTTTTCAATAGCCAAATCATTTAAAATTTTCCTCACCTCTTTTAAGTCCCTTTACCCTTCATTTCTGTGCTTTTCACAATTTCTGCAATATAGAAATACTATGCAATCATAAATTATAATTAAACCTGTTACACGTAACCTATGAATGTTTTCGATCAGAATTGTCTATATATGTTTGAAGAACTAACAGTTATCTATACATAATGTTTTCTTTCATTTGGAATCCTTGGATTGGTGAGTAGTGGAAGTTGCCCTAGATTCATTTATTCAACATTTGTTGAGAGCACAAAGGGTGCCATGTTACAATAAGTGCATTATATTTTATTGCTTTAATATGGGACACTTGTGTGAAGGGCAGGCTTTTAAAACCTGAGAAATAAATCCCTGAAGATATCCCTAAGGTTTTTTTCTGCTCACTAATTTTATGACCTAAGACAGGTCATCTGTTGTATTTCTTCTTTTCCCTAGGTAAAAATGACCATCACCTTGCCAGTTAGCCTTCAACAGGTGCTTGAAAAACAAACAAACAAACAAAAGGGAACCCAATAGATGAAATCCAGCCAGTGTGTAGAGTACTGTCATGTAACTCAGAAGAAAACAAGGTTTTCTACCCTCTGGTGTGAAACGTTTAATGACATTTCAAATGGTATTATTAATCCACCAGGGAGTGAGCACTGTGATGATATAACTAGGTATCTATAAAGGACTTTA
Organism: Neomonachus schauinslandi; assembly: GCF_002201575.2. Classification (NCBI taxonomy): domain Eukaryota; kingdom Metazoa; phylum Chordata; class Mammalia; order Carnivora; family Phocidae; genus Neomonachus; species Neomonachus schauinslandi. Next base: position 69,403,910 of record NC_058412.1, read on the forward strand.
TTTTTTTTTTTTTTTTAAGATTTTATTTATTTGACAGAGAGCTAGCAAGAGCAGGAACACAAGCAGGGGGAGTGGGAGAGCGAGAAGCAGGCTTCCTGGCGAGCAGGGAGCCTGATGTGGGACTCGATCCCAGGACCCTGGGATCATGACCAGAGCCGAAGGCAGACGGCTTAACGACTGAGCCACCCAGGCGCCCTATAAAGGACTTTAAATTCCCAAACACATGTAAATTCCCAAACACATGAACGCAAACAAATGACTACATTCTTGGTGAACATGGACGGGACTGCCTAAGGTTAAGAATTACTAAGCTTTGGACTACTGAGCTGATGCCTGGTCTTTCTCAACTAGAAGGATGGGAAAAAATGATGCAGGTGCAGCTACAGTTGTAGAGAATATGGTTTCACTTTCCGTTGTATTTTCACAACTTAAATTGACTGGTGAAATAGGATAATGAATCCCTTTCTGGATCTGAGTCATATTTATGACAATAGAACCTACCAAGGCTCATAATCATTCCAGCTTGAAATGATTCTGTTCTTGTAAGTAGGAATTATCTTAACATGTATTCACAAAACAAATCAGCCTGGGTGGTTTCTGCTTAATAACATTTAACCCAACCTTTTTGGTAGTAACTGCAGTAATTATAGATTTTAGACCAAGAGGACCTTAGTAATTACATAACTAGGTTTTAATAAACCATGGGCTCATTTTAGGTTGTCATTTCTGTAGATTTTGTATTGTATTGATTTTGGATGGAGTTGCTAGGCCAATCATGTGGGGTATACAATTTCAGGAAATAAAAATGTTGACTGCTAACAGTGTTCAGCTAATACTGTTCGTTTTTTCCTTGTATTTATGCCTCAATTTTCCATAAACATAAAAAGAATTAGTATGTGAAATAACATGTCCTCTAGTATATCACTTCATGATCATAAAATATAACAAACATTCTATGCAATTATTGTTTAAAGTCAAATAAGAAAGAAAATCTCCACTCAAAGAAATCTTTTCCTGTTATGTGCTACAATGCCTCATTGGTAAACATGTTTTCCTGCTTCATGCTCATGATCATTGAACACTGCTGTGTACTCTGACATCAGGTTCAAGGTTAGTGCCAGCTTTAGTGAAGTGATATTTTAAAGTCAGAGAATAGAGTTGGAATTGACAATAGAGATTACCTGGAGCAAACCCCTTATTTTCAGAAGAGGAAGAGGAGGATTATTGGACAGTTTCAGTAACTTTGGCAAAGTTACAGAGTAACAAGTAAGGAGTAGATCCATACTTTCATCATTCACGGTTGAATGCTTCCACATTACATGATGACTTTGTAACTGTGTTCATCTACAATCTTATTTTCACTCATTTTTAACATAGAGCAGGTAGAATTTACTAATGAGTTCAGAGCACAGACATGGCTGTGATGAGAAAGGTAAAAGATACAATTTATATTTAAAAAGATATTGTATTTTTATATTTTTAGGTTGTTAAAATATCTTTGCAAAATTAGTGAAATCTGTTTTGAGACTGAATTCGCTGCATTGTTATTTGTTTTAAAATTGAACACCCAGGGTGCCTGGGTGGCTCAGTCAGTTGAGTCAAACTCTTGGTTTCTGCTCAGGTCATGATCTCATGGGTTGTGAGATGGAGAGCCCTGTGTCTGCGCTCAGCAGGGAGTCTGCTTGGGGACTCTCTTCCTCTGCCCCTCCCCCCACTAAAATAAATAAATAAATCTTAAAATAAAATAAAATTGAATACCTACGTCCTTTTTAGATATTTAGATATTTAACATAAGGGGCATTACTGTTCCATAAGTATATATGTATGTGTGTGTGTGTGTGTATTCTGTGTGTGTGTATATATGTATATTCTGGATTTCAGCAGATTTCCTCCATTTTCGACAGCACTTTATTCTGTGTCAACTTCATATTCCACTGGCTACTTGCTGCTTTCAAAAGTGTCGTAGAGGAACTTTCATTTTTGCCACCTTTCAGTTTAACTCCAGGAAAAATGAACCTCTTTGGGCTTACCTCAGAGGCTTTTCGTGTTACATAAATTTGTTAAGCAAAGTCTGGGAATATCATTAAAGATTTGAGTTAGTGCATATGGCTTCATTTGCAAGGCCAAATTTGGCCTAGAGTAATGTATATGTAAGTCCCCTGGGTGTCTGAGGAAAGTCTGTGTCTTTCAGGGCTTCAGAGTGAGGGTACTTCTGGAATCTAAATGCTCAAAGCTTTGCAAATTAGAAGAAAGAGTTAATAGTTTAATTAGCAGTCTGGTTGTCTCTGCCATGGCCTGAAATCAATCTGGGTGGGGGGAAGTTGAAAAGACTCAGTAAAGCCCATCAAATCTTTTTGAGGGTTTTTTTTTTTTTTTAAAGATTTTATTTATTTTTTAGAGAGCGAGCGAGAGAGAAACAGCATGAGAGGGGAGAGGGTCAGAGGGAGAAGCAGGCTCCCCGCTGAGCGGGGAGCCCGGTGTGGGACTCGATCCCAGGACCCTGGGATCATGACCTGAGCCGAAGGCAGACGCTTAACCATCTGAGCCACCCAGGCGCCCCGAGGGTTTTTTTTTTTTTTAATGAATAGAAGGAAGATTGTACAAAATTCATTAACCACATATTCCCACTTGGACCCCCAATTTAACCTGCCTCAAAATTGAATCTGTACTTGAGAGCAGCCATAGAGGAACAGAGGAAGAGACTGCTCTCCTCAGGATCCCAAGAGTCTCGTTTTTACATGTCACTCTTTTGTCTGCCTGAAATCTGTGCTTCAAATGTATGGTTTTAGCTGCTGTGGTTTAGTTCTTCATGCATCTTGGATTAGCACTGCTCTCATGTTGTCTCTCTTTTCTGGAATTTCATTTCCATAAGTTAGGTCTGTGACTGATCTTATTTCAATTATGCAAAACTGCTTCTTTCCAAGAAAAAGGTTCAACTTCTTTTGCCACTGGTGTTTGCAATGCATGAAAGCAAGTGGTTGAATAGGCATTATGGTTCTTTTCTATGCCTCTCACATTTCTTTCCCCCTGAGGAACATGGTTATATTCCACAGAACAATAGGATCCAAGATGAGCTGAATCTCCCTCCCTCTTGAACCAAACCCGGACGTTTCCTACATGTCACTAAAGGGATGCCGTGTATTCTTGTGCAAGATGTAGACTTGTGAAGGTGGTCCTGTTCACGTTGTTACCCCAAGGAGTTGCATATTCAATATGCTAATTTCTAGGAAATCGTAAGCAAATGGCTTATTCTGACAAAATCAGTATACTATGACAATTTTCCATTAGTTGGAAGTAAAGGGTTTAGACGTAGATTTGCTTTTTTCTAATTTGCCTAAAGGCATCATATGGACCACTAGTAACCATGCCCACTACGTTCTAGGAGACAGAGGGTCTGATACAGAATATCTAACTAGACTTATCTTTAGGGAAAAGCCTTAAAGTAATTTATCCTGAGGGTCAGTGGAGTTAATAAAGTATAAGTATATGCTTATATATATAAGTATATATATATAATATTATATATATATATATATATAAGTATATATATATAAGTATATATATATAATATATATATATATATAAGTATATATAAGCATATACTTATATAAATATATAAGTATAATTTTCTATAGTTATAGATTCCATAACTGCTTATCTCCTTCCACTTTTCAAAGGTGCAAAACATGCAGATAACTCACCTTCATCTATAGATGCTGGGATTTGAGCCTAAGATCAGCCAATATTGTCACATTTGACTCTATTGCTACCTATGTAGCGTAACTGATAAACGTGTATCCTAACTTACTAAAGTGCTCTGTGTGCAGAAAACAGTTAATAAAATTTTGATGAGCAGAGGAAGCAAATCAACTAGGCACAATAAGTTAACCAAGCAATTACATGCAGAGAACCAAAGAGCAATCAAACATAAGACATGCTGGGAGAATATTATGTAGTTAAACCTCTTCCATAGAACAGTTTCTTAAAATTATTGGAAGAAGAGCAACACTGCAAATGTTCACATGACAGATGTAGCCAGTCAGGTGGGTTTCATAGAAAGGTCTTATTAAAAGCTAAGTATGACATCTAGAGAATATTTTAAATGTATTACGGAGATACAAGATATCTGCGTCTTGTAAAAATTATTTTAAGAAAAAGTATATACAATGGTTTCCATTAGAACATCTTTTCTAATTTCTATGTCTGACCCATTAGTAGCATACTGAAAAATGTCTTCCATGTACACTTCAGTGTGCTAAATATTATAGGACTATAACGATGATATAATATTCCCACATGGAAGAAGATGACTATATTCAAACATATCAAACTCCTATTTCTTACTCATCCTATTCCTTCTCTGATGCTTTCCATCTCATTGAATGAATGGCATAATGTCTACCCCCTTTCCGGGTCAGAAACCTAGGAGTGACCTATGATTTCTTCCTCCTCCCCTTTTCTTTCTTTCTTTTTTTTTTTTTTTTTTAAAGATTTTATTTATTTGACAGAGAGAGATACAGCGAGAGAGGGAACACAAGCAGCGGGAGGGGGAGGGGGAGAAGCAGGCTTCCCGCGGAGCAGGGAGCCCGATGCGGGGCTCGATCCCAGGACCCTGGGATCGTGACCTGAGCCGAAGGCAGACGCTTAACGACTGAGCCACCCAGGCGCCCCCCTCTTCCCCTTTTCACATCTGATTAATCATCAAAAACTCTCACATTACCTCCTTCATGTTCACACATCTGTCTACTTATTTTCCTAGGTCATTGTAGTTGATTGTTTTGTGAAATAATCTTCTGGGCCTCCTTGTCTCACTTTTCCCCTACCCATCCCGTTTTCAAGATTGCTAAGATTCAAAACTGATCATGTCATTCCCCCCAGTAAAAATCCTCCACACGGTCCCTTTTTCCTTTAGTATATACCCCATCCCTGGCACAAGTCTCTTTGACATGCTGCAGATTATCTAGGAAGAGTAAGGTCTGATGATCGTAAAAAGCATGGTAACTGATCTGTCTAGGGTGTGTCCAGGCTACTTTTAGAATAGATGTTGCTGTTCTATGCATTTTCTTACACAGTTAATCTGGCATGCTATCCCCTCTTCATGAGCACAGAAACATTTGATTAGCTTATTGGTGAATGCCTATGAAGTTACAGTGGAAATTACCATTTCTGATTCTGAATCCATTCCATACATCCTACTCATGGGTGCAGACAGTGTGGGTTTTATGGTTTCATATTGTTAGCAGGATTGAAAGGGAAATTGGTTGTGCTATTTTGGGAATCCACACCTCGAAATGTGTAATATAGTACATGGAGGAGAAATGGTATTTGCCGAACAGATAAGGGCATGGTAAATGAATATGGAAATAACTGTTGGTTACAAATATTAAAATGGCAGAATTAAAAAAAATGTTTGAACATTTCTTGATACAAGAATCTTCACACTGCTTGAAAAACCATAACATCTTGTGGAGAAAAAGTGTTATTTTCTAGCCTTTAAAATGCCCCTTTATAGTTAATTTAGATGGTTATTTGCATGAGAATAAATAAAATCCCAGCTTGAGAATTTTTCTTGGATTTAGAGCTTGATTATTTTAGTTTAAAAAAATCTGAATTTGAGTAGCATGAAAAAGAGACTTATTTTAGTCCATTCTTCAAGGGAAGGGTTATTCTTTGGTATTGTATTTGTTCTGCTTTGTTATTTTGACTTATCTGTCTGCATTGTGATGTTGGGGACAGCTCACCTTCTCTGATCAGTGAACATGACATTTTATTTTCTTTCCTGAGATTAGGTATATAATATATACACAGAGTTTTTATTTATATGATTTTTAAGTATATACTCATTAAATTTGAAAGAAGAGTATGTAAGTATACACATATGATTGCATGAATATATATAAATCTATACTCCAAAATAATATATATGTGTATCAACAGAAAATCAAGAGTTTTTCTTTTATTCCAAAGTGAACAGTTGAACAGAGAAAATAGTCAGCTGATACATATATATATAGACATATATATCTATATATACACACACACACACATATATATATTAATCTTTTTTCTCAGTACTCTCAATTTATAGGACTTTTCATGGTATTTTCTAAATTATAGTTCTTTTCAAGACATTGAGAAAAGTTGCTGACATAGGTTTTAACTCATTAGGCTTTTCTTTGTTTTCCAACTTCTCATTAACAAGTTCCTTGTTATACATATAGTAAAAGATATTTGATTCCAAACATCGAATGAAAATAAAAGATAGCCTTAAAATAGTTTGGGACATGATGTATTTTATTTTGTTCACCGCATCAAATGTTGTTAGAGATCTATGAAGTAAGTACCTGGTGGTGTTCTAGGCTCTGAGGTAAATACAAGGAACCATTACAACTAATTGTAATCCTGAGGATAGAGTATTAGAGACAAACAAAACAAAACCATTACAAAATGAAAGAGGTAGAATTTACTCTATGTTGATGATTATGTATTTGTTTTCTGTGGTAGCTATTCTCAGAAAATGGAGATTGAGTGCTCATTGCATTGCTATAGAAGTATCTCTTACAATTCACACTAGGTGAATTGTGGAGTTCTAGCTTTTCCCCCATTAGAAAAGTTTTGGGGTGCTGCTATAAAATCAGAATGTTGCTATAAAATGTTATTTAGCATTTTGATTAGTATATGAAAATACCTCCAAGTAAAATTTTTCCAGATTTCTTATTACTAAGCTTCCCTGATAATACTTTTTTAATGTTGTATGAAGAAGTATGGAATTTCCTTTGAGAATGAGGGAGTGAAATTCAAATGACGGAACAGTTTTTTTTTTTTTTTTTAATTTTGACTGGGTTACTATTGCTCTTTCTGAGACTGGTTAGCTTAGGTGGCAGAATAATATAATAAATATGAATGAGTGATGGAAATCAAAGTAAGATTGCACCAAACAAGTTAAACAGGTAAGGAAGAATTTATTTATTTATTTGTTTGTTTGTTTGTTTGTTAAGGAAGACTTTATTCAAAACTTTTCTTTTTTTTAAGATTTTATTTATTTATTTGGCAGAGAGAGAGATAGCGAGAGTAGGAACACAAGCAGGGGGAGTGGGAGAGGGAGAAGCAGGCTTCCCGCCGAGCAGGGAGCCCGATGTGGGACTCGATCCCAGGACCCTGGGACCATGACCTGAGCCGAAGGCAGATGCTTAACGACTGAGCCACCCAGGCACCCCAAAACTTTTCTAATGGGGGAAAAGCTAGAACTCCACTGCACTGAAACAAAAGGCAGGAGACCTTTTTAAGCCCTCGGATGAGCTAATGGGTACATATTGGAGACCATTGTGGGTTGCTCAGTGTAATTAGGTCCATTGTGCTTGCTAGCTGGTGCTGATCCATGTAAGGCTTCTATACTTCTGCAGAGACTGGGAGAGAGGGGTTCTGTCTTTCTTGATGATTACATTTCAAAGAGATGGTTCCCAGGCCCTGGAGAAAGACATTCCTGAGCTGTAGAACTGTCAACAAGCTGGGAGAATATTTATATCTCAAAGAGGCAGAGAAAGAATTTACAATTAAAAGGTTGCTAAAGTAAATGCTCTATATTCAAGCTGAGGGGTCATTGTGGGTCAATTAATTTCGCTTTGCTTCAGGGTCACAGACAACCTCCTTTACCATGTTTTGCAAATGTACCACTTTGTTCGGTTAAGGAAGAAAAAAGGTTGGGAATTGGGGAGATCCATGAAAACATGTGACACCCTCACTATCGAATCTGCCAGAGTGAGTAACATTGGTTGACTGTAAAAAGAGTAATAGATTATTACTAGCCTTCTGTGGAAGGTTTTGATAAGAAAAGTTGCATCACTCTGTGACCACAGACAAATGATTTTACCTCTGTAAATACCAATTTCTTTCAAATTTGTAAAATAGAGATAATTATAGTTTCCCTGTCAAATTTACTTGACTGTTATAAGCATAAAAAAATAGATGGGGATGTTTTGTCATATTGTTTTAAAGGCTATATAAATAGCTTTTGAGCTATAAAACTGAGATCTCAAAATACTTCAGGATGAATAAAATGTAATTTTTTTTTTTTTCCTCACACAGTAGTTACAATTCAGGAGGCCCAGGCTGGAAGAGTACAGTTCTCAACCTGTAGCTTCCAGATTGGGGTTGTTGAGGCAGCCAGCAGCTTTTTGTCATCGCTCAGCAAGAAGAAAGAGGCACATGGGCAGGAAAGTGCAGCTCCACTTTTGCCCACGTATCACTGGCCAGACCTGAGCTGGCCCTGACAGGCTGCAAGGGAGGATAGGAGATGTAGCCTCCAGCTGGACAGCTGCATGGCCTGCTTACATTCAATTTAGCTTATGCCCAGCTTCGAGTTCTGTTATTAAAGAAGGCAGTATGCATAGTGGTAAATGTCAACAGTCTCTGCCACTGAGATAAATGGAGGGAATGACCAAGACAGTAGAAACTTCTTGGGGATGCCTGCGTAGCTCAGTCGTTTAAGCGTCTGCCTTCGGCTCAGGTTACGATCCCAGGGTTCTGGGATCCTCTACCCCTCCCTCTCCCTCTCTCCCAGATAAATAAAATCTTTAAAAAAAAAAAAAAGTTATATTCAATGGGGCGCCTGGGTGGCTCAGTTGTTGAGTGTCTGCCCTCAGCTCAGGTCATGGTCCCAGGGTCCTGGGATCAAGCCCCGCATCGGGCTCCCTGCTCCGCGGGAAGCCTGCTTCTCCCTCTCCCACTCCCCCTGCTTGTGTTCCCTCTCTTGCTGTGTCTCTCTCTGTCAAATAAATAAATAAAATCTTAAAAAAAAAAAAAAGAAAGAAACTTCTTAAAAGGGACACCTTGGGTAGTACCAGATAGCTCAAGACAGTGCACTGGGTTACTAAAGTACCAAAACTTAGTCAGTGACAAGTAGTTCATTCTCAGCAAACAAAGACTTCCTGCTTCCTCCTGAGGCCTTTTTTTTTTTTTTTATGCCTTCTAGTGTCTGATATGTATAATTCTACTGATAGTGTCTGAACCATGGTTACAAAATCACCTTGCATTAAAAGCCCATGTAGCCAACCAACTATTATTTTAATGCTAAATATGTTTAATGGGTAACCATGTTTGGTATATGGTCTGTGAACCTGGTAGCATCATTTGTCTCAGTAGATTGTTGAATTTTCAGAAAGCCCTCTCTGTTATGTTTTAATTCTTGCAAATTGCTTGCCAATTTAATACGAGCTGCATCTAAACAGTAAGTAATTGCTTATGATAATGAGTGCAAACTAATTTGCTAGAATATGTTAATATTCACAAAGCACTTTTATACTGCCCGCTGTTCCAAAGATACTGCTCGCTTGGTTAAACGTAGCTTTTAGATGGCATTATTGTCACGCATCTGACTAAAATCATTGCTTCAGTAGTATCTACCCAAAAGTCATATGACCATGACTTCAATATACCAAAGAAGAAACAAAAAGGCATGTCATCCTTTGATAAATGATTTAGAATCTTCAAGGAAAAAAAGGAATCACTTTCTTAATAATTAATTCTAATTAGTGATTGATAGTACTAAGCAGACTATACTGAGTTTGAAATGGCCTCTTTTTCCCTCAAGAGCCATAAAACTTAATTTAAATGACTTCAAAGACAGATGGCATGCAAACTTCATTTGAATACAATAACCAATTTAGAATGAATTAAACTTTTTTTTTTTTTTAAAGATTTTATTTATTTGACAGAGAGAGACACAGCGAGAGAGGGAACACAAGCAGGGGGAGTTGGAGAGGGAGAAGCAGGCTTCCCACTGAGCAGGGAGCCCGATGCGGGGCTTGATCCCAGGACCTTGGGATCATGACCTGAGCTGAAGGCAGTCGCTTAACGACTGAGCCACCCAGGCGCCCCAAATGAATTAAACTTTTAAGGATGATCCCAAATCTGGATGTTTCAAAGTTTGAAGCCTACTTCACCCCTTAGTAGTGCTCTTCCCTCTTTGTCCTATAGGTCTTTCTCAACCATTTTTAGAGACGCTATTTGAAGATGCTAGAACTCAGAGACTTATGTTTCAAACCTGAGGGTCTTTTGAGACTGGGGACCTGAGTATTCAAGGATCTGAGTTGCAGATTGGAACCACCTTGTAATTTTAGTCTAGGAAGATAGAATTTTATGAACCAAATTCAAAAGAAGAAAGGTTTGACACTTCCCTGCCCCAGGGCTGATTTGGCACTTTAATCCACCTTCTAATGTTTCAATCATTTCAACTTCAAAAACAACTCTCACACATAGTTATATATCTTCACATGGGTGGTGAAATAGAAAGATCTCTGTAGCGAACCCTTTTTTTTAAAAATCACCTTCAAAATTCATTTCCTTTGTTGAATTTCATTGGCTAAATATCTTTAAGGGTTAAAAAACTTCCCTCTTTGATTTTTAAATTATAAATACCCACAATTGTTTGTCAAGAAGAGTGGTCTAGCGTCCCAATTTTTTGCTTCTTATGATTTTTATTATGAAAATATGTGGATTGATACGTCTCAGAATTGGCTGAATTTTATTCTTATTGTCTTCATATGCTCTTTCGGAGAGTCTAAGATAAGGAATGAATAAACAAATCAGTTACACATACTTTATTTTAATTTTGGTTACCATTATTGTTATTTTTTCGTCTAAGCATAGAGCAAGACTTAAAAAAAATGAGAAATGGTTTTATTTCTGATAAAGATGGAATGAAAAGATTTGTGATAAATAGCAAATATCACCAAGACACTTCTTATTAAATAAAGTTTCTATCTTATGACAGTAGTATCATGTTTTTTTTCCTACATTTGTGAAATTATGTGAATCTTTGTAAGGAAATTTGCATTTCATAGAATTATGAATATACTGAGATACTGGAACTAATCTAATCTCTTTTTAATACTGACCTTGAACAGTCTGAATTTCATCTATGTGATTTGTACTCTGTATTTATCTAGAGATTTAGTTTAGGACCCAAAGAGATAGGAAATAGTGGTGCTTAAAAATGTATCAGTTTCTTTAAAAAAAAAAAAAGTAACTTCCTATTAATACAAGTGGATCTAGGGCTTATTTCTGGAACCCATTTTGTGCCTCTGTGACTTTTCTCTTGAGAGTCCTGCCCACAATAATATTTTTTCTCTTATTTTTCCAGAACCATATTAAATTCTGTCTTCCCTAAAGAGAATTTGGGAGTATTTTGGGACCAAGTGAACTCTTCAGTTTGCCTGAAGTAGAGGGTTGGTTTATAGGGAGGATGTTTAAAGTTACAATAATGATTTTTCACTTAATTTGGTAGATGGTGGTGGTCTTTGAATAGAGAAGTGATTGCACATGCTGTTTCAAAAAATGAACTTTTAGTTTGTAAGGTAGATTTAAATTAAGGAGAGGCAGGATGGTATCATATCAGTAAGGATGAGATTAAAGGTGATGTAATATGAACAGTGGCTCTAAGAATGGGAATATAAAAGAGAAAGTCAAAAATTGACTTCTGATTGAATGAGTAGTGATAGTTGTGGAAAAACTGGATTCTAGAGTTTTGACATATCCCTCCTCTATTATCTGCAGCATCTAGTGTCGTGCTTTACACATAGCAAATGCTTAAATAACTTTATTGAGTGTGTGAATGTTTTTAATCTTGGATTATGCTGTTATATTGCCATTGTATTCTCTTTTTCCATCAGTGTTCTTCTGCTATTGTCTCAGCATTGTGTTTTGTTTTTGTCAAAAATTCCAACTCCTTATTTTGAGTTAGAGTCTTTTCCTACCATCTCACTAAACCATCTGCCTTTAGTCTTTCAAGCAACCTCTAAGTTAAACTCACACAGGATTTTTTTGTCCTTGTTATGTTAGAAGAAATATGAATCTTTCCTCCATAATGCCCACTATTCCCTGTCTTTGGACTCATCTCTTTCATCACGACCACGGTATATGTAGTTGACCCTTAAACAACGTAAGTTTGAACTGCACGCGTCCACTTCTATGCAGATTTTTTTTTGTTTTTTTTGATACAGTATAGTACTGCAAATGCATTTTCTCTTTCTTAAGATTTTCTTAATAACATTTTCTTTAGCTTATTTTACTGCAAGAATACAGTATATAATATATATGACATATAAAATATGTGTTAATTGACTATAATATCTGTAAGGCTTCAGTAAAGAGTGGGCTATTAGTAAAGTTTTCAGGGAGTCAAAGTTATACTTGGATTTTCCACTGTAGGTCAGTGTCCCGAAACCCCACATTTTTCAATGGTCAACTATACTAATTCCTACACATGCAAATATCAGTAATATATTAGAAAAACCTTTGTTAGCATTAGTACTATTTTATTTTGCCTCTCCATGGACTAGCATCCCTCTTAGAGTCCAAACTTATAGAAGGAATTAGCTCATGCTAGTGTGAGCTATCATAAAGTTTATGATATTTTACTAGCAAATGGGTTTATTTAGGAAGAGCCGAGAATTGCAAATGAGGTCTCACAAATTATGGCAAAACCATAGGCAGGTCTAGAAAACAAAGGAGAGGAATGTTCTTTTATAGAGGTAAGGGGAGAGTTGGGAGGGGCTGTTACAAACAAAGAGTCCAGGGAGTAAACTGGAAGTCCCAGAGTGTAGTGGCTTTTCACTGGCTGAGTTGTGATAGTTTCTCATTGGCTGGGCTGTTGCTGAGCCAGGAGAAAATCTTTCTTCATCCTTCTGGGGTAGTATAGACTTCTTCCTGTTGGGGTCTATAATTGAGGAAGAGTGGTAGGGCATGAGAGCTCCCCCTTCTGGCCTCCAGACTCCATTTTAAATGAGGTTTCTTTTATTCAGTTTTACAATTTCAAGAGCTAGGGATTTTTCAAGCTAGCTTTGTTGCATAGATTCTCATGGCCTACAATCTTATTCAAGATTGTAAATTGCTGTTCATGATCAATACATTTCTTTGTTTAAAAGTTATTTTGAAATACTTTTAGATTTTTTTAAGGATTTTATTTATTTATTTATCTGAGAGAGAAAGAGAAGGAGTAGGGGGAGGGGCTGAGAGAGAGGGAGAAGCGGACTCCCTGCTGAGTAGGGAGCCTGATGTCGGGCTCTATCCCAGGACACTGAGACCTACCTGAGCTGAAGGCAGTTGCCTAACTGACTGAGCCACCAGGTGCCCCTTGAAATACTTTTAGATTTACAAAAAAGTTACAAAAATTAAAAAAAAAAGTACAAAAGTACTCTCATCCTTTTAGCCAGCTCTCAAAGTTAACATCTTATATACCATAATACAGTGATTAAAACCAGGACATTAACACTGATACAATGTACTAACCTACATACCTTCTTTAAACATTATCAGTTATCCCACTAATGTCCTTTTCTGCAGTCCAAGATCTAAACAAGGGTCACACATTGTATCTAGTCGTCATGTCTCCTCAGTCCCTTCCAATTTGGGACAGCTCCTTAGTATTTCTCTGTTTTTTTTTTTTCCTAACCTTGATTCTTTTGAAGAATGCTGCCAGTTATTCTGTAGAATATTCCTCAATTTAAGTTTCTTGCAACTTTTTAAAAAGATTTTATTTATTTGTCAGAGAGAGAGAGAGAAAAAATAGTGCGAGCACAAGCAGGGGGAGCAGCAGACAGAGGGAGAAGCAGACTCCCCGCTGAGCAGGGAGCCCGATGCGGGACTCGATCCCAGTGTCCTGGGATCATGAGCTGAGCCAAAGGTAGATGCTTAACCGACTGAGCCACCCGGGTGTCCCTGGTGGCCCCTTTATTAAATATGTAATGCAAATAGTTCAGAATAACCACATGCACTTTCGTGTTCAGGATTTAATTCCACTGCTAAGGGCAGGAAACAGTGTCACTGGCAAAAAGTTATAAGGCCTTTCTGGCATAGAATAGAAGTGATTATCTCATTAATAATGAAAATTTGTTTTCTGCATCTGTGTTCATTAATTCAGGAGCCTTAGAATGAGCCAAAGGCAGGGATAGCTTCGGAGGCAGGATGCTTACAATAAAGCTTTGCAAAGGCCTCACACTTTTTAAAGATTCAGGCTAGATTCTGAAAATGTCAGAATATAAGTGAGTCATTTCTGCTAAGTGTCATTACAGAACTTTGAGTTTCTCCAAACCAGTCCAGGAAAGCATCATTAAAAAGACTCTAGAGATGATTGAAGTGAGACCTTGATTGGTGAATTTTTTAGCTTATTTTTCTAAATAAGAAGCAGTCATTTGATCTCAGCTCTTCACTGTATCATGGAAAAAGCTCTAGGAATAGAGTTGGGTACAGACCCTCACCATCTGTGTGACACTGAGAAACCACTTGCTTTCTCTGGGCCTCCATTTTGTCATTTGAAATGCAGTTTTGCTCAGCTATCTTAAGAGCATTTCAGCATTAAATCTATGCTTATATCACTTTTTTGTAACTGATTAATTTTTTGACGCCATAGTTCTAAGAAATTCTTGACTCCGAACACTTGATGAAAGCCATTTTCACTATTAACTTTTTAAAAAAGGTAAACTTAAGGACATCGTTATTAGTCAAGTACAATTTTTACTGACTAGCTAATAATTTTAAGAATTTATTAGGGCCTCACACAGCTTATTGTATGTTCTTTAAAATAAGATTTTTCTTTAAGTACCAGAAGGTGTGATTTCTTCTCTCTCATCCCTGCTGCCTATAGCTCTAATGCAAATTGATTGCTGAATTACTTGTAAGAGACTTTTTAATAAAGTTCACTTACTGCTGGAGGGAGTCTAGTTTCAGAAGGGAAGACATAAGCATTTGATGTTTTTAGGGTTATTGGTTGTGGGAGTGCTTTGCTTGGTTTTATTTTTGACTTTAAATCACTTTGCTGTCTTTATGAAGTTTTTTCCTAATCTGATTGGCAGACGGAATACCACTTATTTTGTTTTTCTTTTCAGCAAGAGAACTTAGATCCCAAGAGCCTTTTAAAAGTTTCCAGGACTTAAAATTTGATCTTGGAATAAGCTTGGGCAACTCAAACTATTGAACTCAACTGTTCCTGGAGGGAATATTTTCTAAATAACATGTTTAAAGAGGGAAATAATAAATAGCTTTTTATTTTTTTTTTTTTTTTTAAAGATTTTATTTATTTACTTGAGAGAGAGAGAATGAGAGACAGAGAGCACGAGAGGGAAGAGGGCAGAGGGAGAAGCAGACCCCCTGCTGAGCAGGGAGCCCGATGTGGGACTCGATCCCGGGACTCCAGGATCATGACCTGAGCCGAAGGCAGTCGCTTAACCAACTGAGCCACCCAGGCGCCCAATAAATAGCTTTTTAAAGAAAGCATATTGCAAAGGAATCACTAAGTGAAGCATTACTTATTGCATAGATTTTTTAAAATGGTATTCACTGCCTTGAAAATTATCTCAAAATATTCAACTACTTATATGACTTTGATCTAAAAAGATATAATTATTCTGGTTTATCATTTTTTGGTCATTTTTTAAGGTTACCATTAATCAGTGCCTTTAACATTGTCACCTTTTCAAAGATTTCTTAAAAATCTAAAATAGATGACATGGCTGAATATCATTTATTTGACATCTCTCATAAACTATCCTTCCCTGATATTTACCTTTAATGCACAGGTCCTACCTGTTTGGGGAAACGGGCTGCGTGTTTTAAGTTTTATATTCTTAGGGACGTCTGGGTGGCTCAGTCGGTTAAGCGTCTGCCTTCGACTCAGGTCATGATCTCAGGGTCTTGGGATCGAGTCCCGCATTGGGCTCCCTGGAGTCTGCTTCTCCCTATCCCTCTGTCTTTTCCCCCTGCTCATGCTCTCTCTCTCAAATAAATAAATAAAATCTTTAAAAAAAAAAGTTTTATATTCTTAGCTTCGTTCACATAATTGACAATTATCAGACAACCAAGTCAGCTTAAGAATTTTTCTTGTTTCAATTAATTTCCTTATAAGACAGAAAAAGAGAATAACTTACCCAGATGACTACACTTGGCTTCAGTGATTGGTTATGTAGAATCACATCTTCACACAAGACCAGTGAACACCATTCATATCTCTTATATGAATGCTGTCTTTTTGATTGTGCAATGCACAATCTGTGCATTATTTGTGGTATTCCTGAATGAATGTCCAAGATATGGACAGGGTAGGTCAGCCGTGAATCCACTTATATCCTAAAGAATTACTTCAGTTATTAAAGAGGAACACATTTGTTTTCAAAAGAATGAATACATTTTTTCATGTAGCATACTCTTTCCATAAATGTCAAAATATGAAAATGTCAAATATCGAAATGAGAAATATACATGATGCATTTTTAAATATATTGTTCCTCCCAAGATCGCAGAATATAGAATTTTTATTAAAGAAAATATAGACTATAGAAAAATATGGAATATTTATGAGGAAAAGATTTTTATTAAGAGAAAAGTTTTGGGCCTGTAGGGAAAAGGAAAATTTCCTTGCTTTCTTATTGAAATGCATAATTACTGTTGAAATTATCTTGGAGAGTAGTAATTCCCGACCTTATAGGAATCATGATAGCTTTTTGCTATTCCGTCTTCCACATAATTATGTTTTGATTAAAATTTCTTATTGAATAAGCACACACCACTTTTTATTTTAAAATGGTATCTTGGCTGAGCTGGAGCCAAATGTCATATAGACCAGCTTAGAGGAGAGAATTCCTCTGCTTGCACATCTCCTGAGTCTACAATAGACTCTGAGTGATTCAGCCTCCTTTGATCCCAGGGAAAGTTTGGGAGACATTAATTGTTAATGCCTAGGGAGTCCTTGGAGACCCTGAGAGTCTAGCAGTATCTCTGATTTGTATGGGGTTCAAGAAGCTTTGTGAAAGAGCCTGAACCAAGTTCATGATTGGTGTTTATTTTATTTTATTTTTTTTAAAGATTTTATTTATTTGACAGAGAGAGATACAGCGAGAGAGGGAACACAAGCAGCGGGAGTGGGAGAGGGAGAAGCAGGCCCCCCACGGAGCAGGGAGCCTGATGCGGGGCTCCATCCCAGGACCCTGGGACCATGACCTGAGCCGAAGGCAGACGCTTAACGACTGAGCCACCCAGGCGCCCCGCATGATTGGTGTTTAATAGAGTAGCACGTGTGCAGTGACCCTGTACAGTGTCATTCTGGGAAATTCCACTGGACAAAAGCAGGGTGCTCACAATTTTGACTTTTCCCATCTTTCTCAGTTTGCGTGGAATTTAATAAATAGTCAACAAACTGTCTTTAAAAAAAACTTAAAAATTGCCTTAATTCCTAAGAGTCTAGGATTCTGATGGAACATGTGACTTGCTGTATATGAGAAGCCTCCTGTTCTATTTTGAATGTTGTTCGAGCTACTTTGAAAAGGCTTTCATTGTTTGGGAATTACTTAAACTCTTCTTGACTTTCTCTGCTCGGGTCTCCTGCAGACTACAGGGTTAGTATCGAAGCCACTGCAGTGACAGGTCATGTTTCTTGCCCTATTTCTTTTATTAAGGACTTATCTGCTTTCTTTCTCAAAGACATATAAGTAAAAATCCTGTGTCATTTTCTTTCTTTTTAGCCAGTTGTAATGCATTTGTCAATTCTACCAAGTCTGTGTCTTCCATAAAGAGTCTCAAATTATGATATATAGTCTTTATTTTCATTTTCTTTCCCTAGTATTTGTTCATCCTTAGATGAAGAGTAGCATTGAGGGCTGGCTCTTAGTTCTCAGAGTCGGTAATTGTTGTTACTACTTTTCAGTTTAGAGTTGATTACATATTATAGGCAGGAACTCTTATTACTTATTCCATTCATCTCTCCTAGTTATAATGCCCACCTTTCTTGGGTTGTTAATGTTCCTATTATGAAACAGTAGTGCTCTTCATGAAATAATTCTTTGTGATCCTGCAAAGAATTTACAGAAACTTAAACTGTAATAAGTTGTTGGTTTAGTGTACATGTGAGTTTGTTAAGGTTTATTATTTTTTTAAGTTTCACCAGTTTAGAAATTTTACCGTGGTTGAAAATTTTTTTTTTTTTTTGGTCATAGAAAGTGACCTTCTCATTGTTTTTACTTTCTATGAACTTTACTCAAAAGAATGCTGTATAGGTAGAAATTGTTCAGAAAATTTAAATTTAACAATAGCCTCTTCACAAGGAGGAGTAAGAGGAGGAATAAAAACTCCTCTTACTTATAACTGTTTTATTTTAATTCCATCTGAGTACCTGGAAACTTTAAGGGGAAAAAAGTGTTATATCCCTGTTACATTTAATAAAATTACAATGGCCTGAATGTTCCATGTTGGCTACACAGTGACATTTGAAGAATTACAGGCTTTCAGAAAGGAACCTTTTATTCATATACTTATAAGTTAGAAACTAATCTATTTAGAGGTTATTATTCTTCATGTAGCAAGGATGTAGAGCAACCAGTAATCCAGCAGATCAGTACATGCCCATTGTTCTTCTTTTTCAGGAAGGTTCAATCCATTTGGGGGAACATACTAACTTTTGCAGAAACAAATGAGGCTTAAGTGGGCACATTTAGGGAAGACATAGTTGGCCATAAGACAGGGAGGGGTGAGAGTCCTTTATGTAAATAGATGTTAAATAAAATCTAAAAATATTTCTTTTTATAACATCACAAGCAGTTCAGACATTAGAAATAAGAGCCCATGTATAATGTTTACAAACATTTATTGCAGTGTAAAGTATGTTGACACAGATAAACTTGCATCTGGTGGAGGCAGCTCTGTTAATGAATTTGCAGTAATACAGATTTGCTGCATGACTTAAATGTGGAGATTGCTGAAAACCACTTTAAGTTTGAGTCATCCATACATTCAGTGATGTGATGGATGTCGAGGTTAATTTGCAATAAATCCATTAGTAGTCATGGCACTGATGTGTCAGTGATTGTCATATAGAACCATGCATAAATAATAAAGGTGACACATTTCTTCACGTGCTTTTCTATGTTCCTAAAACACTTGAAACGGTGATTAAGATGTACTGTTGCTGCACATTGAATTTACTTATATAATACAATAAAACATGTTTCTATAAAAATAAAATTAAAATAATAAAGCTAGACTGCAGTTCATTTTATATAGACTTACTCCTTTATTTAACAGTTGAAGTGAATTTTTTTGCATCATGCTATAAATCTTACCATGCTAGATGTTTTATGATGATGAACTAATATTCTTTTTCTCATGAAAGCTGCCATGTGATGCAATTTAATATCCTTCTCATTGTCAAGTACTAGTGAATGTAAATAATAATATAATGGGTTTATGTGGAAAAATTGCTAATCCAAGGAATGAAATACTGAAGAGTTTAATAAGAACTAGGATGGAGGAAAGTCACCATTTCTTCAAACGCATTTGGTTTTCACTCAACTTTGAAATGACTCAAACTTTTCCAAACTTATATTAAAACAAAACAACAATGTTGCAGTGTTGGTTATTTTATACTTTTTTTTGTTATTTTATATTTTTAACACGTACGCAGACACACACACACATTTCCACCACACGCACCATCTGTTCTCTGTAATATTTACTGGGCACTTACCATAGGCCAGGAATTGGACTAAGGTGTTACTGTTTGATATCTTATTTAATTTTGGTGGAAGCTCCATGAGGTAGATAGTGTCAGTATCCTCCTTTTTTCCAGATGGGATATCCAAGACTTAGAGTAAATAGGTTGGTCAAAGTCATTGTTGCTAGTAAATGATTCAGTTGGAATTTGAACCCAGGTCTGTTCAGAGCCTACATTCTTAATTTTTTAGCTGTCTGCTATAGTAAGTACATCATGTCCTTGTTCAGAAAAATGCATACTAAATGAAGTAGATTTTAAAACTGTAGTCATCTGACCCACTATATTTTATTGTGGGAGTACTGTCATATTTTTAAGGTTACTAGAATAGAATACACTTGTAATTTTCTATCTTGATAGAAAGGGGATTTAAGAACTTAGGAGATTCTGTAGACTTTGATATGATTTTTTTTCCTTTTAAGAAAGCCAAGATGCTTATAGAGGTAGGGAGAGAGTGGCGGGGGGTTGGAACTGGACATCTAATTCTCTCACTTATTATGGAATTATGCTGTTGAGTGCAATACAGTCCACTGTTGTGCATACAGAAGAAGAGGCAAAGGAGATTGCTTTCCAGATACATCTGGAGAAAAAAAGATGCTAGAAAAATAATTGCATTGTTTGGCACAAGGTAGTACAATTGTTTTTGCTTTGTTATGGTGAAACTTAAAGAACTGGAAAGTCGTTTTAAGGAAGACAGAGTAGTTAATAGCATGCTAGTCGCCAAGTCTTAACACTTATTGAAATGTGAGATGAAATCAAATCTTGAGTAACGATGTTTGTATTGTGACATTTACGTTACTGAAAATATAAACCTTTAAATTATTATCCTCCCATTCTGTAGCTCAGCAACTAGAAACTTTTATAGTTCCCTAAGTTTTGGGAAGTATACCCTAAACTAAATGTTAATCTACGTATATTAAATGTTCTGTCATTTCACATTTACATGTTATTTTTCTTTTTTTAAAAGCATTATGAGGTGAAAGGACAGTATATGATCATGAGGTGCAAATGTCACTTTATGGATATGAGACATTAGAATATGATAACAGTTGGCCTTGATAAATTCAGACTGACACATCCAATTAACTTTTTCTTGACTGTCTTGTTATGATAACAGAAACATTTCTGTAATAAAAAAAAAAAAAAGTACAGCAGTAGGAGTCTGGATATTAGGTTTCCTACCAGCTCTGCCACTTAACGAAGGTTGCAACTTTAGACAACAAATCCATCTTTATGACTAAATTTCCTCAAATGCAACAAGGGACTGCTGCTTCCCCTGCTTTCCATCCAGGAATGAAGAAGGAATGAAAAATTATTGTGAAAGTGATATTTTTAATATGAAGAACCTCTATGGGATGTAAGATAGTTTGCTTTACACCACCACCTTCTTCTGGTGATTCTAGAAAACATCTGAATTCTTAGATATGTTTTACATTGTTATGCAGCATCTCTAGTTTTGAATATTTGTCTTAATTCATAGGAACTACATAGTCACTAGAGAACAAAGGTAATTAAAAGGTGCAAAATAAAAGTAATCAAGTACCTACACTCAGAGTTCACCACCACAGTCTCCTGTTAAAGAAGCCTTCACTTTTATATAGTCTTGTCCAATTTTTATCAATGTAGGTTTTAGTGAAACATTTAATAGTTAATCATCTGAGAAAAATGACCAAGCTGAAAAATACTTATCAAATAGTTCTTGCTTATTAATATCCTGAGTAACAAGCTTCCGATGATGTAGAACATAAATGGTCCTGGAGGCTCCAGGATTTCTGATGCCCAAGTCTCTACATTCTGAATGTTCTTTACTTGCATATTGACTGGTGCCTTTGAAGTACAACTTAACTATTTTCACATGAGAGAGAGAAACTACTTTCATGCATTAGTAACCAAAAAAAAATACATATATATATATATATAGGGAATGTGTAGCCTCTCTACCATTTCATTCTAACAAGATTCTATTTTATCACTTTTACATTTAATATTATCCTGACATGTTTCTGTTGTCATGTCTACATACCAAGGCTTTCTGAACCAGTCAGGCAGGAGGTATATTGCAGAGGGCTTGGGAGTTTCTGAAAGGCCTTTGGAAATGTTTCAGACAGACAACAAAGGGCATTTGGCTCCAAAATACAAAAAGAGAAAACAAAATATTATCAGGTATTTAATTAAATATACTCAAACATGACATTAAGTCAACTTCATTCAATTTGTAAATTTGGTAATGGTAAAAATTTAATGTGTAGAAATCTTAAAAACATCCTGCTGTACACACTCCTTTTACATATAAGCCTTACTCTTGGTAGAAGCTATTTTTCTATAAACACAAGATGCTTTGTTGCCTAAATTTTAATATTTACTCTTCCCACTTTCCTTACCATGTTTGGCACATAGTGGGAACACAATAAATATATATTGGCATCCTTTGTTATTGGAAGGCTATATTACCCTCTATAAATTACACCCTAATGACATCCATTCCTGGGATAACTTTGCAAGTATTTCTGTGGTCCTTTTAGTGTGAAGAAAGGTCTTTTCTCCTCTTTCTCTCCATATATATACATATATATTTGCACATCTCTTCCAAATGTTCTGACTTAAAAATACCATTTTATTGCATTCAGTGAGATAGATTTTGTTGTGGTGCAATGAGATAGGACTTCAGTGCATTGGATGCTTAGTAAACTTGTTTGAGAGAAAACTCTTTTTAAAGTAAGATGGATAGTTTACTGACATCAACACCATATAGTAAAATTTGAACACTCACCAACTGAGGCTATGATATTCTTAGTACTGTAAGACTAGCATTCACTTTCAGGAAAAAAAAAAAAGGGTCTTTTTGTGATCCTGGATAGCTTGACAGCTACTAGATACTGCTTGTTAAGTAAGATCTCACTTTTGTTGATGAGATCTATTATCTGACATGACTCCTGGGGTTTATGACTATTTATCCATTAGTTATCATCTAGGTGAATACACCCTTTCCCTAGAAAAGTTGATTCGTAGTGTATTTGTGATTTGCTTCACTGTGCTGTATGACCCTGTCGCATGCACATGTAACTCTTGTTTCAAAAACAAGTTGATACATGTTTCTGCTCCATTTGGAAGCAGCCAAAGTCAGTGTTTCCTACTAAACTATTTCTTAAAAACTGGCAGGGAGAAATAAAACCCTATAAGATTCCATGCTTGTCCAACTCAGTGGAAAAAGTAGTAATCCCCCATTTGTTCTGAAACACCTGCTGGTAGGTTTAATGAGTATATTAAAAACTGAGCTGCCTGATATTTCTTCTAAAAATCCTCTGTTCTTTTTCTTGAGCCTGTTTGATTAAAATCTGTGATTTGCTCACTGTTTTTGCCATAGTTTCATGTTTGTTTTTCATTTTTGCCATACTGTAAATTTAATCATTTACTGATAAGTCAATGTAACAAATACAGGAAAGTTGTGTACCAGATGTATTTGGACTAATTGGTTTTGGTTTTTGTTTTCCAGCTGGGACGACATATATCTTTAGCAAAGGTGGTGGACAAATCACGTATAAGTGGCCTCCTAATGACCGGCCAAGTACACGAGCAGACAGACTGGCCATAGGGTTTAGCACTGTGCAAAAAGAAGCTGTATTGGTACGAGTGGACAGTTCTTCTGGCCTGGGTGACTACCTAGAGCTGCATATAGTAAGTACTTTAAAAATAAGATTCAGCTTTTATTTTTTACTGTTAGTTTTTTTTTTAATATTATCATAAGTAACTTATAATTCTGCCTTTTGGAAGTTTCTCCTCCCCAGCAACCAGCACTTGGGTACAGAAAATAGAGATACACTTAAGAAGTAATAAAACCTTAGTCCAACTGCTGTTGCTAAAAAATGTTCTTTACAATAGAAAATATATTTTTTGGTTGGTAAGGGTGGATTCCTCTCAATTCTCTGTTTAGAAGAAAGATTTATTTTGGTATGTTTTTAGTGACTTTAGGCAGACTTGCTAAAGTAATAAGCTGAGTTATTGCCTAGTTGATACTCTTCCATCTGACTAGAAGCATGAGGTTGTAATACTGGTAACATCAAAAGATCTGAACCCAGTGTCCTTATTTCTCTCTTCACTTAGAAAACAATTGTCTAAAGTTAACATGCAATGGATGGGAGAACAGGGAACTTCAAGGGTAATTAGGGGTAGAAAAGAAAATGGCAAAAAGATTGTTTCTATGCTGTCTTATACTCATTTTGATACATAAGTATGAAGAAAATAAAATGGACTCAGCATTTATATCCTGGGATGCTTCCTTTTTCCTCAAGCTCTAAGCCTACTATAAGAACTTAGTCAGCATATCATAGATGGCAAAAAAAAAAAACCCAAAAAACTTTTTTTTTAACCTTTTAAAGTTGCCATAACTGACTATAGCTTGGAGACTCTGCCCTATATCTCTGCATTCAAAGAGTTACTAATTTGTATAGTTGTAATTCTTTATCTCATTTTATAGCAATATTTGCACAGAAGTACATGGGGTCTCTCATTGTTAAGCGATATTAATATTTTACTGATATATAAAAGTAACAACCATAGGGAAGTGTCACATATTCAATAACTCTAATGGGTTCTTGTCATCATAGTTCTTAATTGAATATCTGTAATTTCTGGAAGGTTTCAAAAGTATATAATCTCTCCATTTCCCTTTTTATCCTTGAGGTATAGTTTATCTTTTCTGTCTCATGTGTTTATGTAAATTTGTTTCATTTTGCTTTTGTCTATCCCTATACGTTCTCCCTTTACCAGCACCCATGCCTCAGAAGACAATTTGATTAGGTCAGCATGTTCTTTTCTCCTAGAAACTGGCCTTCAGGCCTTCATCCTAAAATGATTAGGAAAACGATCAAACACCAAAATACATGATCACAGACTTTTGCAGGGTCTTAATTTTCAAAATTTTATTCATTTATTTTCTTAATCTTAGTTTTCCATTAGACTTCTAGAATTTCCATTTAGCTGAGTAGGGGTTTACACTGACCACAAGAGCTGAATTCATTGCTAATCTTAGAAAAAAAGGGAAAAACAAAAAAAAAAACAAAAACAAGAAAACACCTTAGCACGACCATTATCGAACCGTCATAAATTTTCAATTCAAAATGCAGTTGTCAAATGGGAACCCTGGGAAAGTAATTTCAACTGCCTTTCAGCAAATATCTAACAATCAAAATCGAAAGCATCTGGATTTTTATGGCATCATAAATAAATGATCAGTTGAGATAAGCTTAACTAGCGCAGCAAGGAATCTTGCTGTTTAGAGTAATCTCAACTTTCTAAAGGTATTTGCTCCATTCTGATTTAAGAGCCTTGCTACTTCAAAAAAAAAAAAAAAAGAAAAGAAAAGAAAAAAGAAATAAGAAAACAAGAGCTTTCCCTCCTGAAAGAAATTACTTATTGATCCATCACCAATTACACATTTACCCTGAGAAAAGGTTCTACAATGATCACTCTCAAATCGTAAGGGGCTATGTTATTGAATTACTCAAACCACTGTTGTTTGTTTTATGGTCAGAGGGTTTTAGTCTACAAGAATGGGTATTTTTTTTTCCAATTTTGATCAAATGTGGGCTTAAGAGTCCCTCCATACGTAATGGATTGACTTTCTAGGTGTCCATAACAGCCCAGTACCTTCCACAACTCCTTTACTTGCTGTGGATTTCTGACAGCTGTCCTCTGAGGGCCTCCTTCTTTCTGAATCTCCTCGTTGGTTTGCCTACCTATTCACTTTAGGTTCAGTCTTTGTCTCAATACCTTCTCCCTCTTGGATTTGCTATCTTCAGACTTTCACTTGATCTGAGAGCCAGTCCTTGACTGGGAAATAGAAAATGTATATTGGTTCCCTGGGCTTACTGAACCTTACCCTTGTTGGTCATCCTTATGCCTCCTGTCTCCATTACTAGCATCTGTCTTAGTTCAAATCTGGCCAACTAAAACTTATCTCCCTCCCTTTTCTCTCATTGCCAACAAGTGGTGATCAGCTGTTAATGACTCAGCAAGTCGCTTATATGGAGACAAGTTCACTTCTTTCCATGTTTCAACATACAAACCAAATAAACACAAGACCAGGGTTGTTTTGTTTTGTTTTGTATTTTACATTATTGAAGTTTACTAATGTAACTCCTATAATGTTGGGTACTGGGAAGAGGAAGAGGAAGAGGAGATAGAAATTTAAAAAGGCTAGGGGAGGGGAGGAAGGGAGGGAGGGAGAAAAAGAAGGAGGGTGGGAGTATAAAAGAAGGGGAGGAAGAAAAGAGAAGGGGAATGAAGTGTCTAGGGACCAAAGTCGTTAACAACGGGTGATAGAAGTATTCTTAATAATAATACTTAAATTTGAGAATATTCAGACCCTATTTTACCAAATTATTTAGGTACCCTTCAGTCTATGCCAATTTCCCTCAAGTCATTTCTTCTGCTTCTTTCAAAAATGGAAATTTGAAAGGAAAACAAGATTTGTAGTTTGTTTATTAGTATTGTTTGATTTTGGCTTATGAATGTACCTGATTTAAAAATTAACCTAATACCATACATGATACGTTTTATCTGTAAAAGTTAGTTATTATTATCCATTGAACTCCAGAAAAACTTCTGTAAACCCTCAAGGTCAGCCAAATATAAATTGTACTAATCTTTAAGAATTGTATTTCTACCCTTAATTAGTAAATTAACCAGTAAGTTGGTTGTACTCCTCAAAAGGTGCTATGGTCTTGCTGAAATGTACTATGCCATTTCAGTTAGATAAGTTTTAAAATATGATTGGCACATAATTTTGATGAAGATGTTAATATTTGACATCATCCCTTTTTATCAGAATGATCATGTTTGATTTTTACTTGAAAATATAATCATATTTTAATTTTGATTAATTGTACCTTTAAACTATAATAACTTGCAACAAAATGGTTTTTTATTCAGGTGGCCTAGTTTTTATAGATTTTTAAAATTATATTAATATTAATGCTACTACTGTTAACCTCAAAGCCATATGATGTTGCTATTGAAATTTGTGAGGTGTTAGGAGGGATGAGGGCAAGATAAACACATGAAGTGAGGAGCAATTAATTAGCGTAGAGCCTAGAATACAGGTACTCAAATATTTTCTGAAGTAAAAAATGAATTATTGGATTATATATTGAAAATATGATGGCTTAGGCGAAGAATAGGCAGTCAGCTTTTCATTAGTTAATGTGAAGTCACAGATGCAGTTTAGTTTCTATGTATCTGAGAAAGTCTTTAAGACTTGTTTGTAACATAGAAAAAATGTAGCACTTGATAGGCAGTAGCTATATTATTGAAAGGTTGCATATTTTTATTGATGTCTGAATTTTCAAGTGAGAATTAATTATAGTAGTTGATGGTTTAAATTAAGGAAGTGTGTGGTGGGAATTTTTGTTGTATGAATGATTATCTCTCTTTAGTAATTATCTCATTTATTGTAACTTACCTTTGTCATGAATTGTTCTCCAGTCATTTCATATCTGCCCATTATTTTCCAATAGAGATAAACTGTCTAATGGCAGAGAACATAATTTGATAATAATGATGATTAATAAGAAACATAACATAATATAGAATGTGGCTTTTCAATGTTCATTTCAGTACATGCTTGAAGACTTTCCAGAAAGATTTTCTGAGCAACTAGTATGGCCCAGGCCTATGTTAAGCTCTATGGATACAAAAATAAATGAGCTTACCACTTAATAGTTATCTCAATAAGTATTTGTTGGATGAATGAATGAATGAGTCAAATGGGATCCTGATCACCAGGTAGCTCAGATTATTTATGGTAAACATACTTTGTCCCAAAATGACTCTATCTGGGTTCATCTCCATTTCTTCCTCTTGCAGTTTTAACTTTCTTATCTGTATATTCGTAAGAATATAAATAGATGATAGCTTTTTAAGATAAAGAATATAAAGAAGTGACTTCTAAGCTGTAGGGTGTTATACATATTTAAATTAGTCATGTTGAAGATTATTTAATCAATATTGAGTAAAAAAATTCTTAGAAGCAATAAGCAAAAAAAAAAAATCTAGTTTATTTTAAAAATCAATTTATAAGATATATCTAGAAATGTTACTAGTGTTGCCACTCTAGAGAAAGCATCGCGTATACATCAGTCTGGCAACATTAATTAGAGATTACTTAACCCCTCTTTGATTTACAGAAGAAAGCCAGTGCAAATGTGCTCATTCACTGCCATGAATATTAACGTGTGCATCAGTTCTGACCAGAGGAAATGTGTGGAGGGTGGTGGGAGAGGATGAGGGAAGTGTTCTTTGAAATTCTTTCATCTTGGGAGCATGAAAGAGCATTACAAATTTGATTAGTGAATTGTTGTACATATTTGCCTTAAGTGTTTCTTCTTTGTGCTTTCCTAGGTCAGAAGCCTTATTTTTGAAACCCAGCTCTTAATTGATTTTGATTTAGAAATACACCTTTTGATCAGTGGTTTTAGTATAGACTAGAAGCATAATATATTTAGAGTTAAAATATGACTTGTCCCAAAATAACTTATCGCTATCAGTGACAAGTCAACACTTTCTCATCTTTCTCTGCATCTCTACATTTTATATTGCTTTAATATTTTCTGTTTAATAAATAAATATCATTTAATGTTTTATACTTTATAATACGGCTTTATTAAAACTAAATTTGAAAACATTTTAAAGTCAGTAATTATATACGAGTGCATACCTCTATCAATAAGATAAAATCCAATTAGTCCTTCATGAGTTTAAATTATGTTCCATCTGAAATTTTTTTTCTAACCAACAGATTCACCTATTTTGAGAGTTTTCACTTTGTCATATAATATTTAAATTTGACCCTGTTAATCATATCAGTAGATATTTTATTTGGTTTTGTTTTCCTGGTTCTTACATGAATTAAAGAACATGTGGCTTTTTTGGCTAGTATTTTGAAAGAAAGAATAAAATGATGTCATTTTACTATGTGTTGTAAAATTCTTGTTCAAGCTTCTAAGGTATGAAGGATGTAGGTTATTTTTGGGGAAAATGGGAGAAGTGATGGTCATAGTTATGTTGGATTAAGTGCTATCCCAATATTTTAAAACAGTCTCTATTTTGGAGACGGGTGTGGTCAAGTGCATCAATACAGACTACTTCTCTTCTCCTTTCCTCTTGCAAAGCAAATTCAATCTCTCATTTTCTGATTTACTGGTTCTTACCTTTGGTGCATCAGTAACTCTCTGAATTTGATTTCTAGATTTCTAGAATTATTTCCTTCTTTGAAATTCTATTGCTGTGAGATTTAATAAGAGAACCAGAACAACTATCTCTGCACACACCTCCTCAGTCCATGCACTTATCAATTAGACTTATTTTCCTGTCTCTATTCTGAATAACTTCCAGGCCATTTTATATACTTATATCAGGTTAATTTGCTAAAATGTTTCTTTGATGCACTGATTTCTCTATTAAACACACTGATGCCTCCCAACTATATACAGGTAAAGTCACAGTCTATGCTTAATATTTAATGTCCTCAACATTCTGATCTTAATTTTCATTTTCAGGTCCATTTTCCCATAATTCTATACTTAGCTTTCTACCCCAGTGAAATTTATTAATCCATTTTTTAATTTTTAAAAAAATTTAAATTTTACTTATTTATTTATTTATTTTAGAGAGAGAGAGAGAGTGTGTGTGTAAGGGGAAAGGCAGAGGGAGAGAGAGAATCTTAAGCAGGTTCCATGCCCTGAGATCATGACCTGAGCCGAAATCAAGACACTTAACTGACTGAGCTACCCAGACGCCCCTGTTAATCCATTTCTTTTTTAAATGAACTTCTTGTCATTTCTCTATATCTAATTCTGTCCAGATAGTTTCTTCTCATTTCTGTCTCACTATCTGGATTCTGCTCAGTCATAGGCTTCTCTGTTTCAATGTTGGGTGTTTTCAGGGTTGTCCCTGGGATCTTGTAGCCTCCTGAGCTAGCAGGAAGAAGTCTAGGGTTCTGGAATCTCCTTGGAAGAACTGTTGAAACAATGCCCGAGGCATTACGAGGGTAGAGAAAATCTTATGCATAGTTTCTGCTCCGACCAATGATCACTCCTCTTCTTGACCCATTACTTTGTGGTGGACCTCAAACTATTTTACAAAATAGCGTCAAATCCATTCTCAGTTAGGCCCTGACAAGTTGCCATAGCAAGTCATCTTTTCTTATGCCAAGCTGCCAGAACGAGAGACCTCTAGTTGAATCCTTTCTAACTACTGGCATTACTTCCATTTCTTCTGTAGCTATTTTTCAAAGCCTATTTTCAAATAACATCTCTTTTGGTTCATTCAGCACATCATTATTGATCACCTTTGATGAAGTTCATACTGTATTAGTTATCTATTTCTGTGTAATAAATTTACCCACAATTTAGTAGCTTAAAACAGAAAGCATTTATAATCTTATATGAGCTTAGGAATTCAGGAGAAGTTGAGCTAGTTATTAAGAGATTCCCAGGAGAAGACATGGTTAAGATCTCCCATGCTCAGAACATATCTGATATGTTTATTCTTATGATCCAGACAGCCCACATGTCTGAGGAAGAAATTATAAACAGCAATGAAAGCATATGAAAACAAGTTATTAAGGATTCTGGCTTTACAGAAGTCTAAACACAATATAGATTGAAGGAAAAAGAGTAATGAAGACATTGCTTGAGGGTTAAGAACTAGTTTAGGGAATGCATCCTGAATTAGAAGTCATTCGTACACTGATCAGGAAAACTCCCTTTATTGCCAAAAAACACTGAAAGCCATAAGCAAAATGCATGAAAGTAATAGTTTAAAAATGCAAGCAGCATAGCAAACATGTCTGCCACAGATCAGGAAACAAGATGAAAATGAGACTATGGGAATGGAGTCCTGATGTTGGGCCACTGTAGACACAAACAGCTCATTTCAACAAAGGAAGGAAATGACCTAGGTGAATATACCTAGGGGACACTCAGGTTAATAGTAGGCATAAATAATCTATTTTTTAAATCAGGAGGAAAGAACTGGAGATAATATTCACTGGGCTTAAGAAAGTTATTTTGATGAAAACAAATACTTTCAGAGCTGTGAAATCCAATTTATGTTGTCCTTAGGAGTTTTGGGAGGTAGTATGCTGGACCTCAAGAGTCTTAGGTCAAGACAGAGGAGGACTGTACCCTCCTGGAGACCAAGAGGACTAGCTGTTTAACTTTCTGCCGACAAACACAGCCCTGGAAGAACATTCTGCCATTATTACGCTTCCAAGAAGACGCTTTCATGGTGGGCTCTTCCTATCAAGAAAAACACTTCCTCCTGAACCTTCCTGCCCAACGAAGAGTAGAAATACAAGATTGGCAGACCAGAAAAGCTCTTTGGTGAAAGATTAAAATTTAATGGGCTCTTAGGGCATTTTGGTCTATGAAAATAAGTCGATCTTAATATTCTTAAAATTCTACTCTGAATGTTAGCTAGGAAATGTAGACTGCTCACTCCCAAATACACATCTTCAGTCCTCACTTCCCTTTTGATCGCTATACTCAGCATTTCCAGCTGGATGTCTCATGGACACCTCAAACTGAAAAAACTGAAGTCGCCATCTCCCAACCATATGCCCATCTCACAATCACAGATTAAAACCTGACATCTCTTGCATGCTTACTCTTCTGACTAATCTGTTTCTCACCAAATTCCAGAAATGTTTCCATAATATTATGGAGGAGTTTCAAATTGGTAGACTGAACAGGGAATCTGTGCTCATCCCTGACCAGTCTTGCAGCAGGTAAGAAGTTGAGACACAGTCTCACAGAACAGGGAGGGAAAGGGTACAGTCAGTCATGGGTAGAGTGCTGGGATCTGTGCCTGACTCTCCTTGTTCCCCTCCCCTTTTTTAAAAGATTTTATTTATTTATTTTAGAGAGAGCGTGAGTGGGGAGAGAGGCAGAGGGAGAGGGAGATGCAGATACCCTGCTGAGCAGGGAGCCCGATGACCCTGGAATAATGACCTGAGTCAAAGGCAAATGCTTAACCGACTGGGCCACCCAGGCGCCCCCTCCCTGCTTTTTTTCACTAGGAAGTGTTGTTTCCGTTTATCAAAATTGTGTATACAGACACAGTCAATTGTCTGGAAAAAAAATTGGCAAAATACCTTTTACTATTTTTTTGTAGTCTTTGTACTCTCCCCTGTTTTTGTTAGCAATTTTGTGACCCGTGTAAAATTTTGGATCAGAGTAAAGTGATTAAGTTCCAATGGCCCATTCTTCATTCGTGTTGGACAGTGAGATACTGAGCAGCAGTAAGCATCAAGAGAGCAAGGACTTTGATCTATTTTGTGCAGCTTTGTATTCCCAGAGCCCAGCTTAAGCTTGGAATTTAGCAAATGACAAAAAAAAAAAAAAAAAAAAAAAAAAAAGTTGAAATAATCTTTTGGTTCTACAAATTCTGCCAATTTAAACTGCATGTGTGCATTCTGAAAATGTTCTAGGGCAATAGGTCAGTGCTGCTCCGGTCAAGGGCATTATCTCCTTCAGGAGCAATCAGTTTATATTTAACTTCTTTGGGGTGAGTTACAGATGCAAATGTGAGCTAACTACTAGCATATTTCCAATATATTTGTTGCATCTTTATAGATTGGTATCTTGAGGCAAGTGTCTGGTGAACCACACCTTAACTGGTTCTGTTGGGGAACTACTGATCTATAGTACAAATAGCTCAAAAGACAAACTCCTCAGCTGGCCTCAGTGAGTACTTACAATCTGGGCTTATTTTCCAGCTCCTGACATGGCTACTTCCACTGCAACTCACACATATTCTTTCTTTAATTCATGCATTTAATAAACCTTTCTATTTTATTTTTCCCCACAAGCACCTTTCAAGGCACTGGAAATACAGAGTAAAGTGAGGCCTGGCTTTGCCGTTAAGTAGCTTAGAATTTAATAAATAAATCTCATCTTGTGATACATTAGCCACAGAATACAGACATAGGCTGGTTTTTCAAACCTTCACGTCATAAAGGCACAATTAAAGGTTTTTAAACTCTATGAAGCCCTCTTTAACATGCTTTTGATAAAAAGCAATTAATAATCTCATAACTAATCTAAGTTTACATATGTTATCCCATCCAATATTTAGAAAAACCCTATGAGGAAAAACCATTGTCCTCATTAGGTTAACAAGGAAAGAAGGCACCAGACAGCTGGTGAGTAAAGCCAAAATTTGAACTCAGACAGTCTGACTCCTGGGCCTTCCGTGTGGGGGGGCAGGGAGGAGGAATACAGGAAGCAGTCTCTCCTCAGGTTACACCCAATGACTCTGCTGAATCCAGTTTTATAAAGTCAGACAACTTTAGCTCTTAGCATACCACACATCACATGAATTACTGAGCATTCCAGATACCAGCTACATAAACCATCTTCTAGTTTAAATAAATGCATAGAAAGTTACCTGGTTGACTAATTGCTTCAACCATTTTGTAATTAGCTAGCCAGCTTTTGTAATTAGTCTGACTTGTAAAGGTGGGGCATACATATTTTTAAAGGCAGAGAAACGCGATTTTCAAAAAAAATCTGTACCGGTAGTGAAATGACGGTCAGCAAACATAGACTTCCAGAGAGCTTTTGTTCATGCTTGCTTCTCTCTCCGAAGTATTCCTACTTCCTCCCACTCCTACCTGCCCTCCTCTCCTTCCTAGTCTGGTGCATATTTTATTTGTCTGGATCATATATTGCATTTATATGTGACGCTTTCCTTGGTCCCCTAGGGCAAAACTAATCATGTCCTTCTTGGTACTACCATAGCACTTTGTTTTTAATGCTCTTGTATTACTGACCAACTCGCAGCTCTTTCCTTCTGTGTCCTTCCAGCTCATTAAGTTGTGAACTCTTCAAGGTCACTGACAATATATTATATATCTTTATATCTCTGTATTTTGACACTAGTACAGTGCTTATTAATACATGTTAATAATATTTATTGATGAAACCATGTGTATGTGTGAGTGAGTGGAGCCTTTCTTTTTGGCTTGTGGCCTCCCCATCTCGTTCCCCGCTCCCCCCCCCCCCCCCCCCGGCCGGTAGTTTTCCACTGAAGTGCACGACCTCACAAGAGGAGTGCTCCCCTTGGAGCACAGTATGAAGTAGACTCCCAAAGGATAATGGTGAAAGCATGTGACACTGTCCTGGGACTCCCCATTTACAACCCGTGGAGGCTTACACACTCCAGGCAGAGGCCCACGTGCTGAGGCCTATCACAAAATGGTCTCATTATCCACATGGTATTCTCTGAGGGAAGGAAGAACGTCTTTCGTCTTAGATCGTTGACCAGCGCCACTTTCAGGTTCAAATATTCCAAATAGGTAGTCACTTCTCTGAGATTTAGTCTAGGCGTGCCTTTTATCTGCTGTCTGTATTATTTTGGGTATTTATATAAAAACGTCTCTGATACATTTCCCTGCATTCTGACTTGATGAGAAGAGATGAATCCAACTGGAGAAAAAGAGAGAAAGAAAGAGAAGAAGAGAAAGAGACAGAGAGAAAGCTAGCAAGCCAGCCCTCAGTGGTAATCAACTTTAGTTGATTATGGTGTGGAGGGTAATCAACCTTCACTATTCTGGCAATCTGACCATCCTCTTTTTTTTCCCTCCTGCTGTGCTAACCTCTGACATGTGCTTAAATGATGGAGGTGAAATTGATTATTTGTTAAACGAGCTTTTAAAAATGATTTTAATTAATATATATTAAATGTTTGTAGGTACTGTAATTATCTTAAGTAGGGTTAAAATTTCCCTCTGAAATCATGCTTACCCTGTTCATTTGCTTAGTAAGAACAACAACTAAACAATACTATTTAGCATGTATTGAATGCTTGCAGTGGACCGAACACTAAACACTTTGCATAAAAATTATTTAATATTCACACTAACCTATTGAGGTATGAATTATTATCTCAATTTTACAGATGAGCAAACTGCATTTTTAAATAATTGACCCAAATCACATAGCCAGTTCTGACTTCAAAGCCCCGTTTTTCTTTTGTGCGAAGGAAGTTTCAGGCTAACTCAGGTACTTTTTCAAATGATCATGCAAACCAATTTACTGATCCTAAGGCACTGAGTCTTTACTGTGCATTGCATTGTGAGATTCCTTAAGCATGGGCACAAGGTGGAACTTCTGTGTCCTTCAACAAGAATTCCCTAAATAACAGTACCATGGCAGAACACATGATATTTGGTATTAAAACTCCTTTAATGGGTGGAATTAATAGGTGTTGTTGCTATTTTTTGAGTCGCACCTAAATGTCGGGCTAAACTAATACTGCCACAAGACTATTCGTCTTCCGTGGAGATGAATCTAAAAATAACCTGCAATACTCTGGAAGCTGGCGGGAGTAGCAGCTTCCAGCCTTTTCCCGGGTTCTAAAGCTAATGCCTAAAGCCTAGACAGCTTGTCCTACTTTTTTTTTTTTTTTTTGAGTAGAGTCTCTGTGTATCTCAGCAGGTAAATGAGGGGGGGGGAGATAGGGAATATATTATCTATTGCTTGCATTTCTTGCTGATTGGACATCTTCCTGACAGAAGTCTTCAAAGCAAAAGTATGTCATCCTGTTCATTATTGTTAATTAGCAGTAAAAGCCAGGCTTTGGAGGCTGCGTTTCCCACAGAGCATCCGCAGAGAAATGGGGCTGAAATTTTAGCAGTTATATGTGAAGTGGGGTCAGGCAGCCTGCCATGTAGGTTTCAGAACTTTTGTTCATTTGTTCTTTAAAGGACAGGCATTGCAGAGAAATTTCACATTTGGAAATGGGTTGTAAATTCTAGCCTT